>NW_009932375.1:0-121283 GCF_000696875.1 Nestor notabilis | reverse complement strand
TCCTTACTTCCTCCCTCCCTCCCTTCCTTCCTTCCTTCCTCCTCATCCAAAACACATACTGGCTCTTACAGCCGTGACTTGCATTTTCTTGGGTTTGCACATCATCAGACTACTCTAACTGCTAACAGCTTGTAAAACACTTGGTTTGATAAACCTACAACTGCACTGGGCAGGTGACTCCTATTCGCTTCTAACTCAAATCTAACTTACGTAATCTTGGAAGACAGCTTTCAGAATAGGTCTTACTCCTTTAAGCAGCGAGTCTATTGGCAATATTAAGGAGTTTAGTTATAACATACTAGCCGCAGACGCAGATTTTGAAGCCTCAGACCCTCCTGCCTCCCCTTCAGCTGTAAACCAAAAAAAACCCCTACACCTTTTCTCCTAGAGCTGAATGCAACTATCTGCTGTTTGGGAATCTAATTATTTAGGACGGAGAACAGCTCAGGCCAGTTCCTGCACTGGCTTGAATTCAATTTTGCTCCTATAGCTTTCAGTGCCTAGCCAAAGACAGCAGCAGCAAAGGATCATGTGCGTGCGGTTTGGACTACTGCCACATAAAACTGCATCCTGCTTGTCTCCAACATCGCTAACGGCACGAAAATCATTTGACAAAACAAAGATCAAATAGTTTTTTGAAAAAATTAGGAGAAACCCTGATGTACGTAACCTCGGCACCTATGAAATGCTAAGAGAAGTACACGTTCCCAGCACAGGAACATTACCATACAGATTTGATTTCACATATTGCCAGCAGCAGGGCATTCGAGTTCAGCGGAAGTGATTTGGCAGGTCTGAAAAGCACTCATGCAGGGTCCTACACTTCTGGCGTGCCGGATAACAATATGCAATCAAGGCAATTATCCCTCCTTTATGATGGCATTTAGCACATTGTACTGCATCTCACTAGCTCCTCGCTTGCCTCCAATTCTAATCCAGCAGCAGTGGCTACACTGAACAAAAATCATGTTAATTGCAGACCATTTGTAAGCAAAAATCTTATCTCCTGCGGAGGCACACGCTAGATAAGATTACCAACATACGAGATCTGCGCTCGCTATTTAAAATTATACAAACACATCCCAGAGTATCTCAGGACTGCTGAGGTCGGAAGGGACCTTTGGGAACTCCAACCCCACTTGCCCTGTCATGAGGCACCACTGAGCAGAGCCTGACTTCGTCCTCCTCGCATTGCATCCTCCCATCAGGTATTTGTACACATGGTGAGATATTCCAAGCTTTCTCCTCTCCACCCTGTCGTCTCCCAGCTCTCTCTGCCCCTCCTTGCCCATCACATACTCCAGACCCTTACCCATCTACAGTTTGTGAGGGCTGATCTTAGTGAGCAGAGAGCAAGGTAAAGATGGCATTGAGCACCTTGGCCTTCTCTGTGTCCTTTATCATCAGGGCCCCTGCTGCATTCAGCAGCAGACCCATGCTCTACTTAGTCTCCTTCTGCTGTGGGTACAACCTAGAAACCCTTCTTGTTGCCCTTCCTCTCGCTCACCAGATCCAACTCCAGCTGAAGTTTTTCTGACACAATCACCACGTGTTCAACTCTGTGCACATGAACAGATCCATGAAAACCCAGGAGAAGCTGCTCACTGGGAAGTAAGCATATGGTTGAGGGCTGCTGGAACCAAAGTCCCAATGCTCTCTTTATTTTTCTTTATGACTTATTTTTCTTTCTTCCTCTCTCACAAGTAGATCAGTAACTTGACAGCAGAACACTTGCTTGCTTTGAGTATATACTTTTAAAAGCCATGTCAACTCATCCCACCACCTTTTAATATACTGAAATATCACTGAACACTGGATACCAGGGCTTCCCTGTATTTGTCCAGCAAGGTAAAATACTTTTTTTTTGGCTAAAGAAAATAGTTGGTCATGTATCAGTTTAAAAAGGCACGGGATTAGTGAGACCGATGGGACCGCAGTGACTGCAGTGAAGCGACATGAGCATGCCTGCTCAAGAAGCCAAGCTGTACCTGCAAATCCCGATTGTGGTTTTCACAGAGCAGCTGCAAGAACCGAAGGATGGGTTGCATTATTGAGATCACAGCACTCATCTCCAGGTCATCTTTGCTCTTGTCTGCCGCTGACTGTGCTTCTGCTGAATAATGGTCATCAGGATCAGCCTCCCTCCGGTAAGTGTTGTAAGCCTTTTTTGTAGCTGCAGAGGCCTCCAGTAACTGATCCCGGACTTCCTCGGTAATTTGGCTCATCGGTTCTCTCACTAAAACACACAAGAACAGCTCTTCCTTAGGCAAAATGAATAACGGAGACCAGAAAAACCTATTCACACATTTCCCACTAGTTCCACACGCAGGCCAGCTATTCATCACCAGTTCTTTTTGTAAGTATGTTTAGTGTGATGTGAGGGTCTTGTGTTTAGAAGGGTATCATGTCACATTCTGAACCTTTTATGCGAACCACATTAAAGTTATAAATTCTGGTATTAATTGGTTAGGGCACACACATCTAGAACTATCAGGAGCTACAATAAAAGGACCTGCTATGAAAGAAAAATAGGATTTCTCCACTTATTGTTAGAGAAGGCACTGACCACAACCCACAGTCCAGGGTCATTACTATGGATCAGATTTGAGCAGCTTGTCACGATAGACAAGGCGGCAGAGTCTCATCTCAGAAATACTTTTCATCATTTCAATAGCACAATCTCACAAATGGATGAAGAGGGGATGAAGCTCTTGAAATCCTGAGCCAGGGCACCACTGATATCTGAACTTTGTTCTGTGGGATCAGAGATCAGAGCATTATTGCATCAATTGAAGTGAGTTCAAAACACAGCATTTTACTCCCTCATCACTTCAGAAACGAACAAGCAGGGATTACCTCTTTTCCTGTTCGGTACATCTCTGTCTGAGTCTTCATCTTTCTTTTTATTTCCTAAGTCACTAGTGTTGACTGTGACAGTAGCCTTGATTTCTTGCTGTGCCACTTTCATGCGATCATAAAACACCTTAAAGAACTTTTCAGATTTCTTATCTTCCGTCAGTCGGCAGAAGAATGAATGCTACAAGAACAAAAATGAAAAGGGTTCTGTATCTTCATACGCAGGTTGGAATACAGAATATTTCACCTTTCTGCACTATGTGACAGCCTGAGGGACTGGGAGGTTAATTAGTTTTCAGTAAACTGAAACCTAGAGCAATGGAAACTTGTATTTTATTGTTAAGGAAGCCCAAGTGTCTCGGCTATGTTAACTCCCTTACTATCAACTTGGAAATATATTTTTAAGGAGAAGCGGGTGCAATAAGTCACACCAGCCCTAATACATTTAGGCAGCGCTCTCTCAACAATGTAATTAAGGTAAGTAACAATGAATGAAGGTAAGGACAATGGAATGATCTACAATTTGATTCTCAGTTCAGAAAAGTGTGCGAACAATATAGAGAGGAAAAAGAACTGTCCTGCCTTCCTGCCCTCAAATCAAAAGGACTATGACTCATAACATGCCATAGTCAATGTTAATCACAGTCCAAAAACGCACAAACAGGGCAATGCAGTGAGGGACATTTCGTGCTAAGTTTCCAGTGCCCTGTCTGCAGCAGACATCTTAAAGCTCCTTTTAATTCCTATTCTAATATATCTTTAAGTGACAGAAAAGCTCAAAGCACTGACCACTTATGAGAAAGTTTAGTAGTGTTATTCTGCCCATATGTGCACAGAGACAGAAAGTTCTTCCTAAAATTGAGTAGAATACAAATCATGTACAGGTCAAAAAGCAGCCAACACAGTGAGTGATCAGACGATTCCTGATGAAACCAATATGCTGTTACATAAATCAGGACCAGAGCTTAAACACGACTGAAGGATGAACTTGTAAGTGGGTCACCTTATGCAGAGTATTATGAAATTAGTTAGCATTCTGCAGCGGCTCACGATCCAACAGCTTTACATGATGAATAGGAATGAAGCCTGATTTATTGAAAAAAACAAATTAAAATGGGAATAGCGATATATCCTGCCTGCTTTCCTGCGAAGTGGAGTGCACAAGGCTGTTTCTGGTGCGCCTGCCTTTGATCACTCCCAAGCAGCTGCAGTCAGAACAGCACTGAATGACTTTGAAACACTAATAAAGTTGCATCTTTGATTACAGATAGCAGAGGAGTACTACTATTTAAATAAGTTGGTCAATATCCACATGAGATATCCCCCCCACCACTGCAATACCTTCTACCTGCACAGAGCATCTCAGGTAAACTCTTAAGAGTTCCTTCTTATTTCCACTGATTAACAGAGAACATAGAAAGGAGAAGGACCCAGCATGGACATCACACCTCTGCAAAGCCAGCCACGCTGGTACCTCCTCCTGACATCCACTTATACAGTCCAGCAAAACAGACACACCAGAGCACTGGAAGAGGTGCCTTCTTCTGAAGTCACTGCTCCAGAAACACTGCTGGGCCTTGTGACATGACACAAGATGATTTGGGTACCCAATTCATTTAGTAGTATTTGCAGAATTAATCTCTAATCCAATGCTTTACATGAAGAATGTTAATGCTTTCCTTTAAGTTATACCCAAACAAAAACATCCTTTGTCTGAATGCCAGTTTGCTTATCCAGATATTTACTTTTAAATTTTAAATGGGTTCTTTGGCCTGACCAGACCTCAGGGAAACATGGTTTCCCTGAGCTGCTGACCAATAACCAAACCCATGCCTGGGTTATCTGGACAGCCAACCCGTTGCAGCACGGTCTGTTACTTGGTAGCTACAAGTACAGCTGAAGGAATGCACCTAAGTTGCATCTTGAAAATTTTACTCTACCAGTACTATGAAATGAGGATACCAATAATATTTTACAGATAGACCAGCATAAACCATCAGTTCTAGAAAGGGTAACTGTTTTCTGAAACAACACCATGGTTTGTTCATGAGGCGAGCGATGGTTGCCACCCGGCTGCACATCTCAAGAGCCTGCACAGGAGAAGTTTCCCTGTAATGAAGCAGTGGTGAAGGAAAAGTCTTTTTTTTTTTTTTTTTTTTAGATGAACCACATTGAAGAAACACCTTGTATGTGAGTAATTGTTAGGTGCTGACAGGCTTGATTTTTGCCTTTTCAAGCTTCTTAACTGACTTTCCACTGCACTTCAGAGAAAAAACCCAAATGAAACGAACATTTCCAGTAAAGCTTTCTTGTACGTGCTGTGCATGCATTCAATGGTTGTCACAAAATGATTGTTTCAGTTGAGGTCAGGATGCCTAACACCTTCACACATACGAATCTACCACATGCCAGCTATCAAAGATGCTGTATTTTAAGAGGTGTAATCTTGCATGCTGCACTCGAGCAGGTAATTGGTGGTGATAATTATGACAGAAGTCCTAAAATTTATTTACAGATATAGCCTTAAAGCAAAAAAAAAAAAAACAAAAAAAAAACCCCAAAATAATCTCCCTTTTAAGAATGGAAATCATGGCCATTTTAGAGTACTGCATGCCAGGATCCTGGCTTGCACATAAGCATCGAACAAGCAAGACTGCTGAAAGAGGAAGCACGCCAGGAGAGCACCCTGGGACAAGGAGAACAGCAAACCTGTACACTCGGGCATGGTTTTGAAGAACAGTTCTTTTAACACGCCACTGACACTGCAGCATTTGACATCAGCCGTCCCTTTGAGGGGCCCTTAACAAACCCAAAAGCCAAGTGCCCTGCAGCAAGACTGAGCACTGCCCTCAGTGGGCAACAGGCAGAGAAGCCCAGGCTGGCTCCTCATCTCCCAGACAGACCCTGCCAATTCAGCCAGCAGCAAGCTGAGACTTGAGATCTCCTGGAAACCCACTGTAAGGCAGGGAATGGTGAGGTACCAGAGGAAATGCTACCCAAAAGAAAAGTGAAGATACGAGCTTCATCTCATCCTCGAGATGCTGGTGGACCAGTTGCCTGCTCTTACAGAACGCTAAAATCATGCAGCATGAAACTGAATTTTATTTCAACTGTGTTTCGTTAATGACTGTTAAAGAGTTGTTGCCATCAAACAATAGACATCACATGACACAGAGAAGATCATGAAGTTTGCTTTATGCGTGCCAGGTTCAGCAAACAGCTTTACAACTACATGCACCTCAGTGAAATGCAATGTATCTCCAGAGCGCAGCAGTCAGCTGATTAAATGAACCAAGACTCCTCTGATGCGAGAACATCAGAGATAACGTGATCACAATTAATTACACAGCCACAGAATGAAAGAAACTCAAAAACATCCACATGTGACATGCACAGGCTCCTAACGTGACAGCCACGCTCACCACGTGCAGGACACCACGCTGAGTTCTCAACCATTTTAAAGACAGACCAACCACCACCTACGCAAACTCATTCAAAACTAACATGGGGCAATGGAAAGAGCTTTGTTAAGAGACACAAGGGGAAAATCTTCTTGCATCAGGTTTGCAAGTTCAAAGTCTTGTAGTGGCTGGAGAATATATATGTATTTTTGTGGTGCACTGTTTCCATACAGGTATGAAGCTCTAGGCAAGCAGCACTACGCTGCTTCTTCTACAGGCATATGACACAGCAAGCGTTATGGTGAACCTGCATTTGTTTTGAGGGGATGGAAGAAGAACAACCCAGCACATCTGCAAAGCTAGCCACACTGATTCCCTTCTGCTGACACCAAAAGTAGGTCATTAAAATACCACAGAGTAAAACAACTAATAACACCGGGTACCAGGAAACATGTGGAATAACTTCCTCCTCCTTCTCCTCTTCATCACCCAAGTCTGCTCCTAAAGAAATCCAATCAGAAACCTCATGCACGGCAAAATATCCCCTTTATACCTTTGCCCCTCCATCACACTGCCTCTGAGCCAAAGGAGAGTGGTAAGCAATAACCACTACCATACCATCTATGACTTCATTTCCCTGGTCCATGCAAAACATGTTGCAGAAGAGAAGCTGCAAACCAAGTGACTAATTTCACTAGAAAATAAACCGAAGACCAAATTTAAATTGCAATGCATTGATCAGCTACAGCCTGCCCTACCCTCAAGCACCATCGGCCCTTCGCTCTCACTCATTAACTGAGCCCAAAGCTGTGTTTAATTAATGTACCTTCTTCAGAAAAGCCTCCCAATTTTTCTTCAGAAGGCATCAGAGATGATAAACTAGGCCTGTCTGGAGTCTGTTCCAGTGGTTAATAACTGTCAGAAATGTGATTAAGCTCCTTATTATGTCACTAACTTCCAGTCTCTGATTTACTGTTTTTTTAAATATCTCTTCTGTAGTTATCTCCAGGAACTTGGTATCCTCCCCCCTCCCAATTATTTACACACGCTGTTAAATGTGTACCTACCTTGTTTGCTATTCTGAAAATACTATTTTTGCTTGCTGTTTTTTTATTCAAATTCCTATCATTTTCTGCGGTTGTTATTTTTTGGCACATTCTTAAACATTGCAGAGCATGAACAATGCAGATGGTAGAATCTCATTTTAAATAAATAAGTAAATAAAAAGTCAGCAAAGCACAGGCACATTTCCTAGCATTTCCACTTCATCTCTTCTCCCTTCCTGCCTTGCCTTCCGAGACCTTTGACATATGTAATATACATTTCCAGTGATGAGTGGAAGAGAAGGTCAGCTAACTACGCAGCAATTCAGGGCAGTGACATTATGCAGGTAGGAGAGCCCCACACATTGGACAAATGCTCCTTACCATGTCTTACGTACCAGGAAATCAGTAGCAAACTTTTTTTTCCTTTTAACCAGCAGAGCTGTCATCTGCCCTTTGGAGAGTAAAGCCATAAACACAGGAGACCAATACCTCCATGTAAGGTGTACAGGGTGTACACTCAACTAACTAATCATAGAATGGCTTGTGTTGAAAGCCCCACCCAGTCCCACCCCCTGCCCCGGGCAGGGACAGCTTCCACTAGACCAGGTCGCACAAAGCCCCTGTGTCCAACCTGGCCTTGAACACTGCAAGGGATGGAGCAGCCACAGCTTCTGTCTGCATCCTGTGCCAGCGCCTCAGCACCCTCACGGGAAAGAACTTTTTCCTAATCTTCTCTGTCAGTTTAAAGCCATCCCCCTTGTTTTATCATTACATGACTTTGTAAAAAGTCCCTCTCCATATTTCATCAGCCCCCTTTAGGTACCGGAAGACTGGTTTAAGGTGTCTCTCGAGCCTTCTCTTTCCCCAGGCTGAATAATCCACTATACATTTAACTACCCTACAATAAATTTAACAGTGAGTGAGTCTACACCCAGTGTAGGATTGTTAAATGGGGATGCAGAGAGTGGGGGAGAGAGGAACCAGCTGAAAGCAGCTTATTTCTAGCTCTTGCCTTTGAAAAGCTTATCCAGTTTTGCCTGTGTGTGCTGTCACCTTTACTGGGAACAGCTTCCCCTATGCTGTTACCTGTTAGCTGCATCTGCCCTGAAGTCACAACTGTTTTGCCAACCAAGAAAAGTAACAACCATTCATTTGTTTTGCATCAAAAAGCTTCACTTTCCACCCCAGACTCAGTAATTAGAGGCTGGACTGTATGTGCTGAGTGATCTCGTCTTGAGAAATACAGCTACAACCTCTTAGCAAGCCCTGGGTTTAAGATGCATCTGCTGAGATGCGTGCTTCCTCCTGCAAGAAGGGTGGCCTGATTTTAGGCAAGCATTTGGCTGCAGAACCCAAACAGAGATTGCCGTCATGCTGCAGAGGACAGAGCATTGGCTGGACCACACCCTCTGCAATTCACAGAGCTGTTTCAACAGACCACAGCCACTGAGCCCTGCCAGACATCCCACCAGATCCCAGAGAATTCCCCAGGAAAGCAAATATTTGATTACCAATAAATAAGGGAAAGCAAAGCTCCAGCAAATACCTCACAAATTAAAGCAAACTGCTGTCATCTCCCTCCCCATTTCTCTAACGCCAGCAAACAGAAAATACCCCATGAACTTGACTTTGCCAGGGATATTTCAAAGAGGAAAGTCCCTCCAGATACAGGAGAAAGATCAGCTCTCTGGCTTCAGCTCAGGACATTTTATTCCAGCACTAGACAGAAATTATTATGGGGATGTTAACTCGCTTGGGTTATCCGGACAGGCTGCCAGCAGGAACTAATGCAAAACTTCTGTGCTACTTCATGCTTGCGGAAAGAGCCTGCCACCCCCATACGGTTTCTTATAGCTGGACTACTTCAAAGCAGCCACATTTTGAGGGGAACAACACTGCTAACACAAGCACCGAATTGAGTACAAATGCCAACCCTTTACGTTCTGCCTAAACATATTGCAAGGGCTTGAGCTGCAGAGAATTCAAACCTAACTTCGCTTTCTCTCCCCCTCATTTATTTCTTTTAAATATTGCTGATTCCTCTCTTTTCTTGAAATCTTTCATATGTCCTGGCTCCCTAAAGATCCATCACTCTGGGGCGTGAGTGATAGATATCATTAGTCTTGCATAGCTTAAGGAAACGGCAGCTGAAGTATTTTATGCTGAACATACTTCACAGTTTGAAATAAACCCATAAGGAAAATCTGCCAGAACACCTCAATTGCCTGTTTCTTTTGCAAACTGTAAAATAAACTTTGTCCTGAAAGCAGAAGGGGGACTTCCCAGCTCTGTTTTTCACAAATCAGACAAACACTGTCTCTGCCACGGGCATCCACACACCATGCTGCAAGGCTCTGCTCTTCGCTGGAGATTCCATCCCACCTTACAGAGGATGTTTCTGGAGGGGTACAAGCATTCACAGACTGCTCCATGGAATCACTTGTCTTTCCCAACCAGGTTTAAGTAGAAGCAGCCACAGAATTACACCACTCATTTCGGGAAGAGCATGTTTAGCCTACATGTTCTCCTACTGCAACACCTAAAACCTTGATGCAATTTGAAGGCATTTCACAAAAAGGAAAGTAAGAAGAGAGATATGGTCCCCTGGTGCCCTTCCAGACCCACGGGACAGGGAAGCGGCACTGGGTGACCACCAGAAGGTGAAGGCGCAGTGGGGGAACGACAGGTAGAAACAGGACTGTGGGGTTCAGGGTTTAAATCCCCCCGCAGACAGAGCAGATGGCTTCCACGGCGTGGGAGACTCGGGGGCCTGACCTGCTTTCAGCACCGAGCCTTATTTGAGTTCCTCCGGCATACATGTGGGAGCACGCACCCGCTGGGTCACTCAGTTAATCTGTGCAAGGCTCTTGCATGGCAGGAGCATGAATCCCACTTCCTTACCAAACCAGCGAGCGCTGTGTAGGTGTGAGAAACAAGGAAGTCTGCAGACTCCCCAAAAGGAAAGAAGGGAGGGGGGGGAAGAAGTGTAAGATCTTCTTGAGAGACAGAGGAATTAAAGAAAACCATAGCAACAAGTCAGTCCACCTACCCAAACCACCCACCCACCACCAGTTTCATTTGCTGACGCACTTCAAAAACAAGCTGGCTCCTACCCGCTCTGGAAGGTGAGCAAGCCCTGAGAGCTCATTAAATTCCCTTCTCAGCCACTCTTGTATGCCTGCAGCTAGTGAGCAAGTGGGATATAAATAGAAGTTATATAACATCGCTTTGTTGATTCCTGTGCTCACCAAAAAAAAAATAAAATAATAATAAAAAAGGCAGCATGACCTTGGTTTTCTGAGCAGCTTGCCTCTGCCTGCTCCTGGAGGAGCCAGTCCTGCCAGGGAGCATCCTCAGAGTTTATCTTGGACCTGCATCCCACGGGGAGGAATAGGGAGCATTAGCAATTTACATCCCTGCTCCTTCCACCACCAGGATCACAGCAAGAGGATTGGCACAGGAGAGGTCTGTGGTACCCAACAACCAGGAAAGATACACAGCTCCTGAGACTGGAGGACAAGTAACACAGGTGAACGCCGATCTGGCACCTCTCCTTTTTCTTTCTTTCAACTACATTAATTGCCTCAAAATCTTAGCCTAAAACCTTCCTTTAGGCAAAAAGGCTGAAAGATGCTATGATACACGAATACTGATGGCCCAAATACTCTTCACGAAGTAGTACCAGCTGCAGCTGAAGTACTCAAGACTATGTTATCATTACCATCTCACCTCATCCACCCTGTTCTCAATCTCACCTATGCATCTTACTGCCCTCAAAAACAACAAAATCCTCTCTGCAGGAATAACTCCTCACAGCTTCTGGCTCTGTCTCTCCATGCATTATTAGCAGGGCTTGTTTGTTTGTAACACAGTGGTATCTAAGGGCTAAGAGAGACTGAGACCTCATTGTGCTAACTACATTAAAAAACACAGTAAAGAGACAGTGTGCTCCGATGGGCTCAGCATCCTGAGTCTCCTCACACGCTACGGATCAACAGCATCAGGACGTAGATCTCCTCAGCGCTGACTTACTCACTAGTGCAGGTTCTGTGCCTTGTTTTGAAAGTAACTGTGCTGTGAGGGAGGGCCTGGATTTGCAGTGTACTTCATCTGGAGAGGGCTCTCTTGCACAGAAAGGCAAGATCTCTGCCCACAGCTGAACGCAACAGTTGATGTAGGGCCATACCAACATTTACTTTTTTTTAAAATGTCATGTTCTGAAGTAACATACTCAGAAAATAAAAAAGAAAATAAAAGGTGACTTTTAACTTGAGAAAAACTCATTCAAATGGTGAAAGACACAGGTGATTACTTACTACATGCTGATAGCTTGCCAGTTTTGCATTAGTTTCCTAAACCGGCATTATTAAAACAATGTAAAGAAGAGAGAACATCCTATAGCAAAGAATTCTGCCTGTTAAAAACAAACAGTGGAAATTTTAAGGTATTTTTTTTTAAATCAACAACCAAGAGTTCTCAAGTGCTATTTCCAAAAGTTCAGCGATCCAAAGATATTGTTGCCTCTGAAGCATTTACCATCACGTACGATTTTGTACGCCCTCATTTATCTGTGACCATTGCAAATTCCGTAAGTAGTAAACCTGTTTTCAGAAGTCCCAGCCACAAAGCCTAGAGCACTGAAGTGCTCTGTCACTAAATTACGTTTATCACCAGTACTTTTGCAACACTCTTAAAAATTTTCTTCCAATCCTGAAGGGCAATTGCAGTCATGGAGGAAAATAAAGTAAGTGTTTTGGCAACCCAATAGGACAGGACACATTTAAGCAACAGAGAAAGGGAAAAATATAAAGTGGGTTGACTGGC
Source organism: Nestor notabilis (assembly GCF_000696875.1). NCBI lineage: Eukaryota > Metazoa > Chordata > Aves > Psittaciformes > Psittacidae > Nestor > Nestor notabilis. The sequence continues at coordinate 109,156 of NW_009932375.1, read as the reverse complement.
TGGTTCCAGCTTGTTGATCTTTCTAGCATCACTTATCCTTCCATTTTTGTCGCAGTACACAGATCTGCCTGAAGGTTACTGCTCCCTCAAACCCAAGGGCTGCGGCAGACAGCGGCAGAAGCGAGCCCCATCTTCCCGCTGGCCAGGTAGCACCTGAGTTCATCTGGCTCTGTGCCCTTCCTGTGTGCCAGAAGGACATGCAAGAATTGGACAGCTCTGGATTAAAGTCCCTCTGTGCATCAATTTCGCAATTATTTAGTAGCTATCAATCATCACTGGACAGTCTGAAGCACAGAGTTCAGCAAAGGAGAGCAATTCAACATGTTGGACTGTTACTGGTGGCAATGCACAAGGAGAAATGTCAACTAAGTTCTTGTGTAGTGTAAGACAGAGTTAGATATAGGATAGTTTTATTAGTCCAACATTTTACCTGAACCATTATTTCCTATTAAATCAGACTAATGAAGAACTGGCTGCTGTGATTTCTGGTGTCTCGCTTGTTCAGAGCCCACCGTGGCACTTCTGCAAGGGGCAGCACAGTACCATGCAGCCACAGCCCCTAACCCTGACGAGCAGTCAAAGGAGAGCACACAAAATGCATGCCTCCTCTTTGCAGGCTGAACTGAACAGCTCTGCAAGTTAAAGCAACTTGAAGCTATGCAGCTTTTTGTACAGTCACATCTCAAAGGAGCCTCACATGCATTTGGTGAGCTCCAAACCTTGGCTCAGCACAACACTGATTTACTCTTGCCATGCTGTGATGGAGGCACAACTCTGTGATCCACCATCACAAACTTCTTGATGCTATCTTAAGGTGGCCCCTGGTCCTTATCACATACTCAGCTGCTGGAAGAAGGAGGGCTGTAGAGCAGATCCCACCATCATCCTCTGGGCAGGAGCAGCAACTCTGCTTAGATGCTTTAAAGCTAGGCACAAATCCCACTTATTCCCTGAAAAATGATCACCTTTTCCTTGGGTGCTGACTACCATCACCTCATCCTCTGTGTTTGCAGCCCGCCTTGGGAAAAACTGTGGACGAAGGGGGAAAGAAGCAAGAAAGTGTGACGCAGAGCTACCACACTTCCAAGTGGTAGCTCTGCATCATGTCACTTTGGGGTAGCACTTAAAAAATGCCTGAAGCTAAACTAATGTCATCAACCTCATTTTACCTTCCCTTGCTGAAAATACCAACATGTGCGTGTGGGTAATTTGTCACGCAATCTAACTTTTGAGAAGATCCCTAATTAAGCGAGCAGACCGAAGTCTCCATAGAGAGCCAGTTATGTAAGGGACTGTTCTTGCCATCAACTTCCACCGACCAAGGAAACCCAAAACTCCACAGAGGTGAAGCAGAGTAACGGTGCATGTAATTTTGATTTGGCAGATGAGACACGAGTGTTACAGGACAAGTCCTCAGCAATTTCCTCCACTGTCATTCATTTGCTAGGGTTGCTGTAATGGAGGAAAACTCGCCATGTTGCAGCTTCCATCTCTTCTGGGGAGCTGTATCTCCACATGCAGCGTGCCTACATGCAACAGCACCTGCCATGTAAGCTCTGGAGAGGAGCACCCAAGCCATCACCCTGAAGGGATGGGTGCCACGCACGGCCAGCAGCACCCCGGAAGCAGTGCGTGCTCGCCTCTTGCTGTTTTGGAGGTGAGTATGGGGCCGGCGGGGCATCCCCCGAGGGCTGCTCCATGCGGATCCGCTGATGCCAGCGCTCCCGAAGTGCATGCTGAGGGTTATATAAATTAATAAAGGAGTTCATGTAATTTTCATTTCAGTGAGCTGCAGCATTTGTCAAGTTAATTTGTTGTCCGGTTTTGACCCTGCAGTTCCACCTCCACTTCTGTCTCTTTACAAATGCGGGCAAGCTTCCCACCAAAGACCAGGGCTCCTGCTGAGCGGGAGCAACAAGCTCACTGGACACTTTCATCACCGTCTCTATTACCAAAGAACCTGACAGCATTTCTAAGTGAATTCCAAAACCTAAAAATAATGCAGAGAAGTTTCCATCCAGAGAGCTTTAATGGGGCAAAGACCGCTGTCCTCCTCCCAGAACAGTTAATTTATCACATCCACATTCACCCCTATAGCAAAACACAAAGCAGTGTGGGATTCAATGTGCCATGCACTACCAGCTTAGCCTCTTTCCTAAGGTAAACCGGGAGTATTTTTTCTTGCCCTGCTTCTCCCCCACATTAATTTTCTTAACAATGCAATAAAAATCACTCCTGCCAATTATAATACAGAACATTTCTCGATTTGCTCTTCTGCTAGAGTTGGCAACCACCTACTTTGCCTAGCCTTAATATTGGCCCTGCATGTACCTAATGAAACAATAACAGCTATTCCAGTTATCCCTTCCCAACATCACCGCGATCTGTTCTCCCACTGAAGCTCATGGGAGTTACCTGGGAACTCCCATTATTAACCATATTACAATCATCATGTGCAAGCTCCTGTGTGTCAGTACAAACCTTTTGCTTAACTTCAGGCCGAATGCGTTTCCCGTGTGAAAACCTGGAGTTAAGAAAATGCCATGCAGGGGTGACACACTTTGGGCTTTGCTGCCAAAAAGCCTTTTCACATAACCTGTCCCTATCCCACCAGTTTCCTATTGTCAAAGGCCTGTAGACAGAAACAATTTAAGCTCAGTAAAAATTACTCAGGCTGAGCACAGAATGAGCTTGTTCAGAATACTATAAATCAAGAGCTGCTAATAATAACAAAAAATATTGTTAAAGGAAGATAAACTGTTAGACCTCAGAGGCAAAGCTGGCTGAGTTGGCTAGGTTGACTTTCGCAATGACAAATGTATCTGATGCAAAATGAACAGTTATTAGTCCAGAAACTCAAGATGATTCTTCCACTGGCAGTTACTGGAAAGTGCTGTAGAACTTCAGAAAATCCACTCTGCAGGTTGCAGAGGTTGCGAAGCCCTACCTACCCGATCTGCAAAATTTACCAGAAGAACATTAGAGAAAGATCAGGATAAAAGACTGCAGAAAGTACTGGGTTCATTTTTGCAAGTGCATCTAGTTCCCATAAGCAGACAAATTTTGCAGTGTGTTTTCTAAAAATGAAATCTTACAAAGTAGGAGACCATCACATTGCTGCACTCAATAAATCTTTACTGTGCTGTAGTAAAAGACAGCTTTACAAAACCCACGGGATGTGAAGCTGTGCAGACTAGCGAGCACCCCACACAGCTCTCTTGTACCAGCAGTGCCCCCGAACAGCTGGGCTGCACCCAGCCTTCTGCATTTTCTGGGTGAGCAGATAAGCTGTTCTTCCTACGTGAAGAGAAAAAAGCTTTGTCACATCAGTTTACTGTCTCAGGGCACCGGTTTAACTTGGACATCATTCAGCAATTACTCTGGGTGATACAGACCTGAACTCGTGATTTTACTAAAGAGCAAGCCTCCACCTTCGCTTTGATTCACCAGCACCAAGCCAGCTGTTCTCCCAGAAGTTAAGCTTTGCGGTTGGTGTTTTTTTCCATTAAAGTTTGCTTACTTGGCTTTTATGACTAAGATACTACTGAAAGATCAGAGCGCTGAGTGTGTGCTGTTCTTGACTGACACTGTAGCAGTCCCCATGGGCCCTGACTGTGCTAAAACCAGTGCAAGTAATGCAAGGCATCAGCAAACTCACCTCCGAGCACCAGGAGATTAACCAATACAGAGGCAAGCCAGGGAACATCTCTGTGCACTGATAAACCTTCTTTTTTCTGTCAGACCACTTGATTGCTATAGCACAGAGTATCCACATTACAGCTGTTCCACAGGATATTTCCAATAAAATCTCATCTGTGCTTTGCATGCGTAAGAGCTCCTGGGTGTGTCTAAGACCTCAGAGCTTACAGCATTAGCTGTAGGCATCACAAGTCATTTGGCTCCTAAAACACTCTGCACTTACAAGCAGCCTACACCAGAGCCCCCTCCCAGCCCTTCGCTGCTGCACTAGAGCACGTACATGCACGTGCACCAACTGTCTCCTGCCCAGTACATCTTCTAAAGGTAAAGACAACCACCAAGCACTTATTCCCAAGTGGGAAAGGACAGAAAATAGTTATTCTGGCTTGCTGAAGTAATGTCTATAAAGGCAAGAGTGCAACAGAAACTGGCAGTACTATAAGGCGCGGATGTGACACTGTTACACCATTTGTTATAAGCATCCTATGCCAGCAGCTCATTCCTAACCACACAGTTACTGTACAGACTCACAGCTCCCAGTTAGACAGCAAATGCAAATTAAGAATCTCCCTTTTTGGTTAAAAAGTTGTCTTAGGAGATGGATTGCAGATTTTTCCTATTTGTTTTCACCAGATGAGCTAAGGAATCTGCTTTCAACACTGATTCACACACAGTGGGAAGTTACTTTACTGGGTCCATCAGTTCGAGGGCCCAGCACAAGCGAAGGATCTCTCCACATGAGACTGGTGCAGAATTTGTTTTTCTTTCCAGCGTGGCAGCATGGGGTTACCTGAGGCTCCCTGAGAGCCAGGAAGATAAAAGCTCAGCTTCCTTTACATTGGAGAAGAGCAGGAAATTCAAAAGGAGTGTGTCTCCCCAAGGAACATTAATCCTGTCACCGCAGTTTAAGGTGACACAGGATTTTAAATGTTCAGTTCCCACTTTTGTCTTTTGCAAAGAAGCTTCACTCCAGAGCATAAACACAGGGGAAAAAAGGGTACAGAGACAGTGAGAAGGAGCCCCAGAACATTCCCTCTCCTCTCAAGGGAAGTTTGCATGAACATGAGAGGTGCTGCTGTAGAGATGTAGCACACGTTTTAACTGTAGTGATCAATTATAACTAGTCAGGATCCAACCCAAGTTCACTCAATCACATCTCACCATGTACTGCTGCCCAGAGGATATAGCTGTTGCCTTGCACATCTCTGATCAGTTTTGAGCCAGACCTGGGCTATGGTGTTGAATCTGTATTCACTGACAGGCTGGTTTTCCGCCAGATCAGCCACTTACGCAGCCACAGCTGCGTAAGCCGTACGAAGAGGGGATAAGCACAGACAACCAGAACAGGACAGTCCATTTTGGCAATGGCCCACAATGAGATGAGATTAAGCACAATGTGGAGCACTACCCTCAGTCTGGTCAAATATTTCTCCCTGAAGTTGCCATGGAGGTCTAGTTAAGAACAATGTCATAAGCACAGCGGCTCTTTGCTACTGCTAAGACACCAGAGACAGACTGTGTCCTTCCATAGCTTGGTTTTCAGGGCAGAAATAAAGGATTGTGGAGTGGTTATATCACACTGGGAACAGGGATAAGTTTTTTTTTTTAGTTCTGTTTGCCCAACCTGTTCTGAAAATGTTAGTATTTTATATAAAAGTGCATAAATAAATGTTCCTAATTAGGATGCAGCACAAATAACATCAAATTATAAGCCTAAATCTGTATGGCTATCAAACATTTGGATGTATGACTTCAAGTGAAAGGAACAATCTGCAAAATTGACCTTCTGAAACAAATCACTGATGGTTTGGTTCAGACATGTGAAATGCATGGCACTGGGATAGGAAGGGGTAACACACTCTGGAATAGCTCTGCATAAAGCCCATCAGCTAAGACCGAAACAGACTGCAAATAGAACAAGTGCAAAGTCAAAAGAGTAAGATATTATATGTTCAATAATCTCTGTAAGCATGTTTTGGTGTAGTAAGGTTTTACTTTCTTTGGAAGAACATCGTACAATTCAGTTGCTGTATACTCATTACATACCAGGCACAACTTTCATTTAGGGAAATCAAACTCTTATTTAAAACACAGAAATGAAGGACAGCAAGCATTAGCAGTGGTCTGGAGTTCACCATAGACTGTTGTGTTAAATTCCAGTCTGAAAACCAACTGCTGGTTGTAAAAGTCACTGAGTATGTTGCAACTGCTTAAACTTACTCATAAAAGTAGTCACAAACTTATGCAATAAAGCTGTTGTCTTGCACATTCCTCTACACTGTCCTGGGAAATACCTCAATTACCTGATGCCCATGCAAACATTTAATAAGTTAACTTTTGCATGGTAGACATTAATGTTTCCCTTAATTATAGGTCAAAGATCATGTAGTCATTTCCCCTCCCATCTCCTCAACCTCCTCAAGTTTCCTGGATTTCATAAAAGTCACTTCCCTACCCAACATGTTTTAGTTATAAGCTTGAAGTTTTCTATTTCCCTACCTGTATTGTAGTGTTCCCACCTTCCAGAAGGGCAATGGCTAGCAGGATACTTTCATGGAAGACTCTGTCACTGGTGGCATTCATGATGAGATCTATGACCAGGTTGGATGCACCTTCTTTATCCAGATGACACTGGACATCTGCCAAACTCATCTCACCTCGGCTCACTGAACTTGATCCAGAGCTTCCTCCTGTAAGGGTGATCATGAGGAACAGGTTGAGATTCAAACCTGGCCAGCCTATGGTGGTGGCACCTCTCTTCTGGTTTAAATTATTAACCTATCCAGAAGGATGCACATGCATTTATTAACAGTGATGAACTCAGCTCCTTGCATTTCTGCAAGGAAGAGTTTGTAACTTAAAGCACATCTCAGGCATATTGTAAGATGGGCACTTAACACTGCTTTAAGACATGCGAGTGTATGTGGGGTTGGTGTCCTAAAGGAGGACAACCTGGGCTGGCAATGGGCAATGGCTACTGCCACTGCTCCTCTCCTCAGCAGCACAAGATGGAGAGAGGGGCTGGTGCATTGGAAGAAGATTCTGGAAACAGCATAGGTCCATGGGTATAAAGAGAGAGAGAGGGAGGCTCTGCAGGACAAGTGAGGGAATGGAGAAAAGGCAAGACAAATTCCAGAGAACAGCAAAGCCAATGCTCTAGGAAATGGAATACTACGACACTACTGACTTTTTTAGCAATGGTCTCAGATTAAATAAACTGCACTTTATAAGTGACTTCAAACTACATTTTTGCTCATCCATTGCTGCGATCCCTCCAAAATCAACAAAAAAGCATTTCAGATGTTTCAGATATGGTTGAGAACCTGACATCCATGAGCACATTTCTCAAATGTTATTGCAAACATTAAATTGATCGGTTTTCTAAGTACATTCACTCAAAGCAAAGTCACAACATTCAAGCCAACCTAAGACAGTCTCTGGAAAGCATAAAAAGCTCTGTCTGCTTAATTTTAAAGCACTTTCTCAAATGCAGTCAGGAGGAAGAACACTGCTCTCCTCTGCATGAGGAAAAGACAGACTGACATGATCAGAGACAGGAGTGCAATGCTCCGCTCAGCCTGAAGTGGAATCCCTCACATAGAGTTGGAGTTTCTAAAGCCAGGAGTGACATGCAAGCAGGGCCTTTTCCCATCCATGCGGATAGTTTCTTCTTTTTTTGGATTCCACAGAACAGAAGGGGGGGAACCCCCTATTTCACCCATAGATACCAATTTGTGAGGCAGACACAGACACGCAGCAGGGCAGATCACACAAACGGCTGCTGAGCAGGAGCACATCCTACCTCCTGCCCCGGCTTTGCTGGCGCCTCCGGCAGACAAGGGGCCATTGCCGAAGGTGGTGAGGCTCTCGCGCCGTCCCGCCGGTCTCACATTGCCATAGTAACGGTTGACCAAAACTTGCCTGAGTGCCTCACCCTTGATTCAAAGAGGATAATGAAATCAGGATGCGAGCTTAATGAATAAACAAACTACTAACATTCAGTAGCAAGGGGACTGCTGGTAATTAGCCTACTCGTAGTGAGGGAGGGGGAACCAAAACCCTGGGGAGATTAGGAAGAATCCACTAAGCATCTCCTGATGTGTTCAGGCAGGCTGGGACCCTGAGTGGGGTCTCATGGGGCTCAAATAAGATTATGGGTTCCCAGCACCAGAAACAGCTACAATTCTGGTTTTGTGTAAAGCTTTCTAAACAGATTTTAGTCTCAAAGAGTTTTTTGAATTAAGATCTATTGTCTCAGCCTTAAATGGAAAAAAGTTGCATTTGTACAGTACCAACACAAAATGAAGAGGGGGATTACAGAGAGAGAATATTAGAAATGGTTCTGTGAACGAGCAACCCCATCTTTTCAAACCTATCCTATTTTGCCATTTCACCAACGTTACAGGGACGTGCTCTTCTCCCCTCCATCAGCAACTGATGCAATCTAATGCTGTCAGCTGCCAAGCGGAAACGCAAGTGATCCCCGCTGCAATCCCAGCTCTTTGTTCCCTGTGTCCCTGCTGGCAGCCGCCCTGTCACGCTGGCAGTCAGCATCCGAGCACATGAGCCCCTGGACACTGCAGGGCACCGGTCCTTGGATAACCCTGACATCCCATCCCCGTGCTCCAGGGAGCACCCGGCATGTCCCTGCAGAGCACGCGCCGCTGCCATGAGCGGAGGGCAGAGGAGATCAAAACACCTCCCAGGTTGAACGTTAACCTGTGGACCCTGCTCTGCTCTCACGTAAGATTTATGGGAATTCCCAGTAATTCTGAGCCGTACACGAGCCACCAGTACTGCCAGCAATGGGCACGCACACAAACACCACGGCTGGGGTAGCACATTTTCACAAGGTCTTTGGGCAAAAAGGAAAACTGGTGATTATTTCAACTGGGAGCTACTGCTCTGCTAATGGCAGCGTGCTGTGCTTACAGCAGTAACACCCCGAGACTGTATTTGAGAGAGGGGAAGAATGGGGTTTCCTGGGGGATTTAAAAAAAGTAATAATAAAACCCAGAATCAGTCTAGCCAAGAATAATTTCATATTAAAAATGTCAGGATGAACCAAAATATCTTGATATTCATTCATAAAGTGCTTGACGCTGATTTTCAGTGGTATTTCAAATAAAATCAGTTGTCTGACTATATATTCAAAATGTCAGTAACTCTGAGGTTTCGTATATTAGCTGTGATGTAAGTGAAGCTTTTTTAAACCTTCACAAGAGGCCTTTAAAACACAAATAAATAACTGGAACAATGTAAATATGCTTTAATTGGCTCATACAAAACTCCAGCACTGCCACAGCCATGCTGCTTTTGATAAAAGCTGGCACCCAGAAAAGGGACCTTAGAGAAATCCTTATACCCCAAAGCACTGGAAAGACAAATCTGTCTGGAAATTAACAGTTCTTCACCAAATTTCAGACATCACCTCCACACAGAGAAGCCCAACAGCTGCCTGCAGCTGGCTGGGAATCACTGCCCCCCTCGCAAGGCTGGTGCTAATGTCAAGGCTCTCCCACCATCTGCTTCTTGCCATTACCATTTGGGAGACTAAAAGTTGTTCCTATAGATTATTAGTGTGAAAGCTGCAGCACAGAAGTGGCATTTTATGGATCAGATGGGGATGGGGGAACCAGCAGGGAGACAAGATGTAAAATAGACATGAAGAGAGCTTTCCAACCAGCTGCTTCCAAAAGTCTTCCCCAAAAGAAGAAAAAAAGGCAAGTTACTTGGGAAGCAACAGTAGAAGATGAGCACTTTTCCAAAGGACATACGCTTCCTATCACCGCTTGGGACAAATAGTGAACATGTAGGAGAGGCAAGAGACTCAATTCAAAAGCTCAAACAAATTCTTATGCCAGAGGAGCCACCCTGACTGACAGCAACATGAGAGTGTTTAGTACATGATGCAGTGCTTCAGCCACCTTTCTGCTCTCAGTCTGGCAGGTAAGGAAGGCTACATGACAGAACAAGGCCAAGACAGACAAAAAAAACCCCGTAACTACATATTTCTTTGACATGTGTACTGATTAGAAAGGCAACTTGATAGCCATATAAGCCTTATACCACAAATCAAGTTACAATGGAGTTCTCGGATGATCTCCTTCCTCTTTTGTTAAGCTAACTGGCAGTGGTCATATCAACAGGCATTTGAAAAATGGTTTTTACCACTCGCTACAAAGGTAACAACACACATCCAACCACAAGAACTGCTGTTCAGTCAACTCCTCCTCTTCCTGAATTCAGGAGGCTAACTACAGCTCCTGGACTTTCCTTCTGGCCCACTGTGGAGCTTAAGGCAACTTCTATTCCACAGTCCAAATATTGTCAGGGTGAGTGGAGAGACCTCACTTGGACCTGCTGCTCTGAGGACAGACCTGCAGCACCTCTGTTGTCTACAGGAATAGCGTATCCAAATCCAGGAACCAGAAAACACAAGTCAGGGAACACATATCAAACATTTGCTGTTTCAAGTCTGAAAGTGTGCTGACCCATGGCTTTGGAGGCTTGGCAATCCACGTCCCCTAGCATTTTGCATTCTAACTGGGAAGAAAAACTGTTTCCATAAAAATGATTCAAACCCACTGTGTCAGCTAACAAGTATACGAGTACGTGATCAAAGTAGACAGGAGAAAAAATAAGTGGTATTTAAGAAATGTTATAATTAATTCAGCTGCGATGCTTGGCTCCAGAACAGTTCTTTAACCATCATGTTACTGTTGTACACCACTTTGATGCATACAGTATGCAAACAAATATCAGATGTTTGGCAGCAATAAGAAAAATCAAATATGCTACCTAAAAAAAACCCCAACCCCAACAGCATTCAGTTTCATCTGCATTCCCCGTCAAGGTAAACTCAGTCAGTAGCATACAAACATTACTGTACATGTGTCAGCAAAGTAGATGCAATGCACAGGGTAAATGATATAAAAGACCTGTTATAATGTTTAAAACAGAGCATCTTTAATAATATTTAAGAGTCAGGCAGTTATAAGTTGCTGCTGTGCTGTTACAAGCTCCAAGAGCAGAAGAAATCAAGTACTGTATTAAGGATGCTGATTTTGCAGCTTGGCTATTTGTGATGGGGGAGATGTGGCCAAAGCCAGCAAACTCCATGAGCACTGATTAAACTATTCATAATTATGTGATCGTCACCACAGGGGAGTGTTTTGACAGTGTGAACAGACTGGACCAGGATACGAGGTTTAAATCAGAGCACCCAAGCACTTGCCCCTTCCATTTAACACAAGAGAAGGCGCTCCAGCACCCCGTTTTGTAAGTGTGGCTGATCATTTCAGACTTTACAAGACACTGATAGCAAGCAGTTAACCACAGGAGTTTCTTACATGACTTATACTTCACTGCTTAAAAGGAAAAGGTAGAGAATTAGTTCTGAATATGTTTCACTGCTGTACATACCCTTCTATGATCCTCCAGTTGCCTCTGTGGTAGACTTTGATCAAGCTCCTGCTGTGCATGCAGAAATTTCATTGTAAAGCAGAACAACACTAGAGAGACACTAACATCTTTGCACTCATGGAAAATATTAAGGGAAGTCACAGCTGAAAGCAAGGGGCAGATGAGGGAGATTGACCGACAAGCTACCAAAACAGAACATCTGCCCTCAGTTAGCTCTAGCAGCACTTAACCAGCCTGCTCTGCCACCCTCCAGCAGACCAGCACGGCATGCATGTATGCCAATTCTCATAGATTTAAAGTAAACATGAAGTCTAGTTTTACAGTTACCAGTAATGCACAAGTTTAAGAACTCAAACCATGCATTCCCATGCATACACAGACACAGATACACACATACAAACACCCATCGCATGATAGGCACACTTCTGGAGGAAGTGTATGTACTTCAATGTATCTGACCATGGTCAGTGAAGCTCCTTTGAGACTCTGGAGGGGCTCTGCAAAACCTGCAGGATTTTCATTTCAGTGCCATGGATTTCAGTGGGGTTTCACTGAAGAAAGTCCCTTGGCACATGGATGTTTCAGTCAAATATCTCTTATTTCAGACATTAGTTTTCAAGAGTGAAACTTTGCCCTGTAAACCTGAAGTACATCGAGGTTTTGCTGCTTTAAAGCATTCTGGAAAACTTGCAGGAACAGCTGTTCTACACAGGGACCCATCTTCAACCAGGAGCCATCTCCCAAGCATCTCAAAGTCATTCTATGACCACTCAGAGTTTCAGTTTACATTTAAACACTATTCCACAAAAATTACAAATACAAAGGTCTAAACCACCACAAACATGTATTTTTTCTTCACGACTTCACAACATATTTATAATCTTCATTTGTATACAGCTCAGGGAATCAACACTATCCTAGATTTAGCCTTCCATGTTGTTTCACTAAGATTTGCACTGATAGAGTACAATGTACCAATGCCATCTTTGGATGTCCCGTTAACTTCTAAAGAATTTGAAACTTAATCAATTCTTACGTCTGCATTTTGGCAAATAATCTGTCTTACGCAATTGATGCTGGGGTGTCTCATAAAGGAAACGTGCCTACATAGCCAATTCACTACAGCACTAGTAACCTTGAAGATGCACAGCGACCATTAGCTGTTTCACTGTGGCACTTTAAATGGGACACCCAGCTGCTCTGGGATTATAAAGCTTCCACTAGTGACACCTCCCTTTCCTTAGCAAAGTTTTTAAATATGCAAGACAACGGGAAAACCAAATTCTGTATTAGGAGCCAGAGAAACAAAGTCTCCTTTTGCTAATGAGGGGGGAGTTGAAAGGACACTTTTCTCCCTTAAAAGCATAAGGGAAATGGCTGAAAGTAACGAAGACTCAGGACTGGTTTACATGTGGTCTTTTTATATTTTCAGACTATCATGCTAATGCTGTATTGGATTAAACCACCTCAACAAATCCAATTATTTTCACTAACACTGGAGGAACACACATTTCACAGGGTTTTTTTAATCGACAACAGACTCCACCAGGACTACTTCAAAACACCAATATTTGCCTGTTGTACAAATATAGGTGGGTGACACACCTCTACAGGGCTTTCCGTTTCTGGAGGCTGCGGCAGCTAGTTGAAAGTAAAATGGAAAAATTAGTCATTCTTCAAGAATCTTTCATCCCAATAGAAATCTAGTGGTCAACACTTAGGGGAAAGGAGCTAGCACAGCGCTTGACTTCATCTGAATCATCACAAATGCATTAGAGCCATAATTACTGTTTATACCCTCCCGCCCACCCACCATGCTCCTAAATGGGCTGCATTCTGAAAATTTAGCAGGTACCCTTTGAACATCCCAAACTGCTTTGCATGAACACAAGCAAAAAGCTTTAGTTGCAGGTGCACACAGGCCTGCAATGCAGAAATTGTAGGCTTTTGGGCAGCCTGCTTGGAGCGAGCACCCGGGAACCGCGACTTGCAGCACCCATCCCCAGCGGGAAGAGGAGGAAGCCAGGGCTGCATGTCACAGCGCTAGCAGCCTTACAGTGTTAGTTTAAAAAGTGCTTTCTTTGTATTCTCATCTATAAACATACTTTTCTTGAGATAAAAGAAACGTGACACAGCACCAAACATGAGCAATGAAATAAGAGGCTTAACGGTGACAGCTTTTCAAATTTAAAATGCTGATCATCACATTGAAACAGATGAGGACAAGCAACTTTTATCTAGTAGAGCTTAGACATACAACAGAGACCTAAACATTCAAATGAAACTGCCTACTTAATCATGGGTAAATTGATTTAACTTCTCAGGAACAGACACTAAGAAATAAGATGACGACGATACAGTTATACCAAATTAAGTCAGGTGCCCATTGTCCGTGTCTGCCTGGAAGGCACATGAACTAGACAGACAAACCAAGTGTAGGCTGGGAGAGTGACCTAGGCTGCAGCCTGGGAAACACAAAGCAGAGGGAGAGGAAGGCCACCAGGTCCAGAAGTCGAAATATGGAGTAACTGTTTCCCAGGAAGGAGCCAGAGGAGCAAGCGCTTCCCCTTTGGTGCTCTGTGGGCAGGGGCTCCTTGGCCAGGAAGAACCATTCTCCGTTCTCCTAATCGACCTTCCTCCTGGCTAATTCACACGGCCTTTGGTACACTGTTTCCTTGCATTGTCACCACTCTTGGAAACTTCACAAGCATACAAACTGTTTCTCTCTTGGTCAAATTTGAGCCAGAGAACGAAAGTTAACAGGAAGAACCTCATTTCTGCAGAGGAACACACAGTTCCTGCGCAGCTTGCTGTATACACCCTTGCTGCTTGTAGGCTGGACACTGGAAAGGCCATATCGAATTGTTAGGGAGTCTGGGCATATTGTTCTGATTGCAGACACTGTCTGCACAACTTGCTTCAGAGCAGAGCAAAAAACTCCTCCTCTCAAGTCATCAACAGCAGCAAGGAAATTGTGCATATTCCTCTGTAAGGGAAATGAGGCACCTTCCTGCCAGGGAAAGGGAGGCTGAAGCTGGCAGGTCAGGTGGACGACTGCCACAAGATAATGTACTGCACTTTGGATTCCAAATGGAAGCTTCCTTATTGGAGGCTTATACCACGACCCCATCTTAATCAAACATACATGTACATTTTGGGGTTGAAAACCAGCACAGATGAAGAATCAGCATGAAATTAGTTTGATCTTTCCAACCTAATTGGAGAAGGAAAAAGTACATATTGCAGCTAGCAAATTCCTGTGCCTTCCCACTGTAGCACAGACAGCATGTTAGAACCAGCCTTACTAACTCATCTGCGAGCAAAAGCCACTGCCCTTGGCAGCGCTTCTACGGATCATTGCAAATAAGCACGGCCTTCAGCAATCTTTTAGGAAGAATATAAACTTCATATACTGCACTTGCTATTCTTTGAGTCAAAATGGGTTAAAATAGCAAAAAATTACTGAGCTGTAGTTCCTCTGCTACACTTTGCACTATCCCACATGCTGCAACAGCAAAGTATCAGCTTATGCTTTACAAGAAGGATGGAATAGGGTGGGAGAGTAATTGCAGTAGTAATTTTGCCAGGTTTCTTGTGCCTCAGCTCTCTGCCTAGAAGAAAAATGATGGTTTTGGAGGGGCAGGTTTGTGGAATACCAAAAGCTGACCACTGTGTGTGATGGACACAGTGGCCAGCTTTTAAACTAGAACGTAGTGGGTGGCAGGATCAAGAGAACAGTACATCATCTTTACTTTTTGCTAGCAGAAGCAAAAGTTCCTCTCAACTTCTAGTGCAAAAGCCCCTCTTTCTCTGAAGTTTCCATTCCTGTGAGTCTGGCAAATACACCGCTCACCAGAGTGAGCCAGAACAGGAGAATAACAATTTCTTTGACCTGTTGGTGACTGTAATGCTTCTGGCATCCATTTCCCCAACACATTACATTTGTTTCCCAGAATGGTCTTTACCTGGCTCAACAGTGGATGCATCCACCGCAAAAACCACCAAAACAAGTGACAGCTCAAGTGTGAATTCATTACATCTCAACTTAAGAGGTATGGAAGAGGTTCCAGTCCTTTTCCTTTATGGTTTTGAGGAAGGTATGAAAGTTTTTTCATTCGCTTTCAAACTAACAATCAAGATGAAAGGTGTCTAAACCTGCCTCCACAGAAAAGTCAAACAATTAAAAAAGTGAAAATGCTCTGAGGAAATGCAGGTTTTCATTCATGTTTAAAGCCCCAGGATTGCTTTTCTCACTATTTTAAACTTGACAAGCATCCAGAAGACACTTGAAATGCATTTAAAAGGCAGGTGGAGATTCCCATTCACATAGACAGGGTCTGCTCCAGACAGTGGCTTCAGCAACACAGGATGGAAAATACCTCATATTGTAATGCTACAAATGGGTGGGAAATAATCTTACCTGAAAAAACCCCACGTTTGTGTGAGCACATGCGTGAACATTTCCAAAACCCTGATCCTCTTCAGTCTCACCGAACTTTGGAATTTTGACAAAATAATGGACAAACCAGCCCAATTACAAGCACAAACCTCCTCCGCCTTCAGGCCGTTTCCCAGCTCAAAGGATTGCAAGGTGACAGACCTCAGAATGCTTAACCTCCACAGGCTGATGCCATTTTCCAAACTACCACACATATCCTTTATGTCTTTTTCCAGGCATCCCTCTAAATCAGATAGGAAGGTGACTAGCTGGTGCAAGGCAACAGCAAACTGATACCTGTCCTGGGAGGTCTTCAAGATCAACACTGAGCATTTTGAGGAAGCTTAGTCAAACTAAATCGATTTGGCTCAGCAGAGAAAAAACGGCAAGAAACAAGATGCCCTGTGCTGTGCAGGAAGTCGGGTTAAATTACCAAGTGGTCCCTTCTGGTCCTGAAATCTGTGAATTCAGGAACCAACCCAAGTCCATGCATATGGCATCTAATTATTGGGGTGGGAGATATTTGGCACAGAGGAGGAAGTAAAAAGGGGAAAAATGCAACTAGTCAGTCAGCCAAATATCACATTAAGCTTTTGATCGCTAGGGTGTATATCCAGGTGTAAAATCTGGAGTGAAGATCTGATATATATTATTCTGAAACCATTGCTCTCTGTCCCAGCTCTTCCATTACTGTGCCCCACATTAGATGGCGATCCAGTGGGACTGGCTGTTTAGATAGAGTCTTGGAAGTCACTTTACACTCTTTCCTCCCTTTTCTGAATTTTTCCTCTTTTCTCCTTGAAATACATTCAGCATAATTCCTACTTGAAAGACTCACAGCAAAAGCACCACCAAGTCTGATTCATGACAACACACTAGAGCACAAGTTACATTGCTGTCCTTCGTAACTCTCCAGTAATACCAGGAAGCTCCACGTAGGTTACCTGCTTGCCAAGTCTCTTTTGTAAGGCCAACACTGTTACCTTGTAGAACTGAGGAAAAAGTTGGATAGCAAATTTCTAGCCCTCTGCAGATGATATGTGGGTGTTTGTCAAGCAGGCATCTGACTTGCTATGGATACATTGCAGGGCAGAGGAGACTAATTTGGAACCAGGACCACTGAGCTGCTTTGGCAAACATCCCACATTACAGGTTACCATTGTAAAAACAGACCCGCATTGAAGTTGCCCGGTGGTGCATTATGCAGAATGTCACACCTGCATAAATGAAGAGGCAGTGGGAGACATGGAGCAGCACCTTGTCCTGACACGGCTACCTCTGAGCTCTTCCTGCCCTCACAGAAAACCTGTGGGATTTATGGGGGCAGAGGCACATGGAGAAGCAACCACACACTTACAGCCCCTGGCCTCGTCCCTGCGGCACACACCCAGAGCGGGGACGTGGCTAAATGTTCCCCTCCTTATCTCAGTGAATTTGCAGAGACTTTGTGCGCTGCCAGACAATGAGGTGGGAAATCTGGCGTAAGAGCTGTCAGTGCCTGCACTGAAAGGTCACTGAGATCTGCCTACAGGCATGCCGTCTCTCATTGTCCAGAGCTTTCAGTGGAGAAGGCATGTTTTACTTGGGCTGGGACTTTCCTGGAGTTAGAGACACGATTCTCTGATATGCCACTGACCTTAAAAAAGAGTGCAATCACTTCTCCTTAAATCCTCCATCTTGCAGGTCTTTTACAATAACTGGATATAGTAAGAACTATCATTACTACACGTTTTACATTAGCAGTTTTAATTAACTGGTAAGATGGTATAACTATTTCTTTGTTACAAATAACTATAAGAAATGTTCCAGGCTCCTTTTCCAACAAGCTCACCAATTCCAGTTCTTGCAACAAAAACAGGCCAAAGATTGCAGGATTTCTGAGGGGAAAAAAAATATAAGGCAGCCCACAAAAATTTATGAGTGCCTGCATTTCCTCTGCTTGAGACATAACAAGTGAAGCACTGTCTAAGTGCAAAATACACAAGAGAAATGGCTGTGGAGTAAGCTGTCTCTACAAGGAAAATCATTTGTAAGTGCATCTCTCCAGCTTTTAAGAGGTTAATGCATTTTCCAACTCCAGTCGGAAGATGCATAAAATAGCACATATTTTGCACCTTACTCAGCCATCGTAGTTTTAGTTTATCATTGATAAAAAGCACTGAGAAGGTTAATTCAAGTCAACCCCTTTGAACCAGGATTTTCAGTTCCCTTTTCACTTACTTGAAACCTCAAGACCAAAGTGAAGAGGCAAAAAAAAAAAAGCCCCAAAACTACACCGAGTGGGTCTGCAGGTGTATTTTGCTGGATATCTTTTATCAGCTGCATAAAGAACTGTCATTACCGAATAAAAACAGAAAAAACCCAACAACAAAAAACCCTGGGGTTCTACTTAACTGCAAATCCTAAAAAGGGATAAATAATTACAGGGGAAGCTCCGGGTGCTTATAGCGCTTTGGTATTTGCTGGCCCCTGCCCCAGCCCTGTGGGGGGATGCAGCGGAGCACCTCATCTTCACCCGGAGAAATAAGACACAGATCCCATGGTCCGGGAGCAGTGGTCGGGGAAGTAGCAGCAGCCCCACGGGCACGGCAGCTATCGGCGCAGGGCTGGCAGCCGCGGCGAGGCCGGCGGTGACTGTAAACATCTCCACCGCATTTATTGGCAGTTACCGCTGAAGGTCACACATCAGCAGCGGGCCTAAATTCCAGGAAAAAAAGCTGCTGTTATGTAAGTGCTGCCTGGCTGTTGGCAGGTGCCCAGCGGAGCAGCTCACTGCAATGTGGCTGGGAGGGGAAAAAGGGAAAAGAAAGAAGTAGGACATCTCCCAGCCACATTCCGCATCCTGAGCATGCCACCTGCAGGTCAGCGCTAACACTTCTCGCCTTTGCAGTCCATAAAGTATTAATGTGTTTCTCCAGGATGTATGTGGTTTAGTGCCCAAGACTCGCACTGCAGGTGGAAACTGGGCCACGGTGTCCCCAAACGCCTATCTGGACTCAGGAAAGTGGATGGGAACGTTGTGTCACAAATAGAAATGCCTCAACAGGGAGGGAGCTGTGCTGCCTGAGCTGTCCTGGACCACAGGGAGCCCACGGTGGAGCTCACCATCTCAACTGGAGTTGGGAGACACCATAAAATCTGCATTTGTATCACACCTGGACTTCTTAATAGGTTGAGGATCAAATTAAAAGTAAATTACGCTGTTGTATCCAATGACAAGCAGGGTTTAGTTATCACTGTTGTGTAAAGATTCACACTTGATGGCACTTAAGAATTTATCTTGGTCCTGAACCCCTTCTCAAGAGACTAACATAGGCTACAGCTCCATCAAGACCAGGATTACAGCAGTTCCAGTCTAGTAAGGAGTCTTTCAAGAGATACTCAGCCCAAGGGCTTTCACAGACAATGTGCCTGTGCACTGCCTTGGGGGGTTCTACTTTATTACTTGAGACACCTGCACAGAGCCAATGGTAAGACCACTCTATTCAGCAATTCAGCTTGAGTCAGACCCCTTCAGCTCACAACGCCCTCCTGACGCTCCAGGAGAGCAGAAGGAGCCACAGAAACAGGATCCCTGTCACACACCTACGTACAAACATAGAGTCCCCAAGATCAGCATAAAACCAACACAACCATGTTGCAAATAAGGTGCAAATAAGGCACGAGATGGTTTAGTTTCAGCTGGTTTTGGTTTTCTATCAAAACAAGTCATGCTTTACATTCATCTTTCAAGTTACCTGTTCTGCTCCTTAATAGCAGTCTTACGCAGCCCCTATCCCAAAGGTCTGTGCACTTCTACAGGCTTACAGGAACCTGACTGTTTTGGAAATACTGCAGGATGACTTTCATAGTGTATCCTAATTTCTGCCCACAGGAGAAAAACCTTTTACACAAATCCTGCCACAACACCAGATGCTGCCATTCAAAAACCTCGTAAAAGAGCTTAAACATGCTACTGTCGTATTTCTGCTAGACCAGATCATGGCTGTCAGACTATACTAAATAGATGTTGAAAGCAAACATCAGGCTACGGAGTCTGGTTCTCCTTGGAAAACTCCAGTTCCTTCCTGTCCCTCACTTCCAACAGAAAGGGAATTCCAGATAATCCCCTCAGTAGAATACACACGAATTAGGCAACAGCATTAAACCGTACTACCCCTTCCCTTCATTTCCACACCACTTCTCCAGAACTGCAATACTCCAGCAACCCCAGTGGCTCAGCCAGGCATGTACCAGGGTGCTGCCAACCTCGGGTGCAGGTCACAGCGGTCACCATCCTTCCTGTTCTGTGGGGGATTTCCTGCTGTGAGGTGAATTCCAGCATTATTCATTCAATTAAAAGGGCGCTCCCTTTCTTCACTCACAAATACCTTAAGGGGGATTGTAACACAAATTTTCCATCACAATTTTCAGTAACAAACACATGGACCTCCTGGCATTTTTAGTATCTATTATTATTTGGACCTACCACTCACTGAAATTAGCTTGCAGGAAGCAACTAAGACATATAAATCAACCTATGTACACAACACAAATATGAGGGAATCATGTCATAAGACAGCAACTTTAGTAGAGTTCTACCCTGAAGCAATAAAGACCCTATCAGCCAATTAGGAAAATTAAGTTGTGCATAGTTTAACATAAAGTTATTAATTTTACTAATAATGGACATTTCTGTTTTCTTTGCCCTAAATGTTTATAGTTTCCAGGGTTGACAGGGAGGGGAAAAAAAAAAGGAAACCCCAGGATTTCCTTTGAGACTTGTCAGTGGTTCAAGCCCTGTCTGAATCCCTTTCTATAAGCAGCCAGTTCTCATTGCTGATGGTTACAAACACACCTGCTCCCTCCATGCAGCTGCTCCACTGAGGAGGAATAAAGTTCCTCCTTTGCAGCCTCGAGCCCAAATCTTTAATTGCTATGCACGCTCCGGCTGATTTACTGCAGGCAAAGACAGCACATTACAGCCAGAAACTGAAGGGGAAAGTTTCATATTATGACTTAATTTGCAATTAAACAATTCAAGTTTCTATCTGAAGCTTCTACAAGATAAAATCATATATATATACATACATATATATATATGTATATCTCTGAGCTATTCTGGGAAGCTGTAGCACCATACAGTCTAAGTGGTCTATGCCTGATGGAAACATTCATGAGCTACAGATAGACTTCTCAAAACCAGAGCACGCTGCTGGTGCAAACTTCCCAGCTAAGAGATGAAAATATCTCTGTTAGAAAAAGAGAGAGAAAATAATGACACCAGAGGTTAGACACGCCAGCACCTCTGTAGCTACGTGATGCTACAAGTTTGGGCCAAAGCTTGGAGACGCATCTGAGGTGTCTCATACTGGCACAGTCAGAGGCAACGACAGTGCAGTAAATGGACCTGTGCCATATGAAATGCTGTCCTTCAGACCAACATCAGACTCTTACTCTCTGCATACATCCTACCTGTCAGCTAGCTCCCACGCATATTAACGGGAAGGGCATGCTAAGAGAAGAACATTTCCACTGCCGAAGAGAAGGGTGAAAACTCCAGCAGCCCCTAGATGAGGATTGTCTCTTAAAAAGCTTTTTGTTGAAGCTCGAATTGGAGACTTGTGAATTTATTTTTTAGGAAAGGTAATTTAGACCCTGGCTGGGCAGGGGACCCCAGCACGCACTGGGGTGAGGGTGACGGCACTCACCTGTGGCACAACAGGAGCCTGAGCATCCCAACCAGAAGCTTGATTAAAGACAAAGCAAAGCCACAACTCCTGTTCGTTCTTGCAGGGATTTCTGCTCCTTCCCTCCTCTAAAAGCCTTGCTCAACAGAAAAGACCCTTCAACCCAGCCCTGGGGGATATGCACACTTTTTGGTCTATTTGGTGACAAGTAGTGCAGCTTTCAAATCCATCTCCACAGCCAAGGTCCCCAGATATTACTGTGTTTTCAGAATGAAGCTTACTCAGTAAATTTAGCTGATCAACATCAAAATTAACAAGTTCTACAGAAAGCAATTTACGGCATATTATCTACTCTATTGAATAAAGAGCAGTAACATTTTAAGTATTTTAAGTAGTTGAAATTTGTTCCAAATAAAAGGTTGGCTTGGGAGAGAACGCAGGAAACAAAGCACAGAGAGGAAAATATTTCTTTTTTCCTGGTATTTCAGTAAAATAAGGTGCCAGTCAATCACTTTCTCAGTATTATACACTGATGCAAATTTAGCGCCCACACAAGGGTTTTTTTGAGCTGGATGAGGAAGTTGCAGCAGCAGAGACAGCTCGGCTCCCTCCCTCTCCCCGTGCACCGGTGCCCGAACCAGACACACTGCTTTTAAAAGTCCTTAGAAAGCTTAATATCACTTATACTGAAAGTTCTCACTCAAATATGGCTTTTCCACCCATAAAACAACTACATAGAGCATAAACACTGCCAGCTGAAGGCACGTTTTTGATGGTAGGAAGCTTTTCACACAGGAACTGCTTCAGAAGTCAGTAATTTTCATAGGGTTACACCATGCTGCTTTCACAACACATTCAAATGTTTTACATGGCTTTATACACCAAACCTGACTAAGAAGGAACAGGAAGGACAGTGAGATGCTTTGATGAGCTGCATGACTGTCACCTTTCTCGGTAAGGCCAGCAATGCAGTTTCTACACAAGGACCCAGCCCTCAGCAATCCCACAGCTATGCTGTGCCCTGGGACATGAGGAATGCCTCTCACTGGTCAGCAAGTGAAGACACCTCATTCAGGGTCTTCTCCAGCTGAAGAGGTTTCTTCTTGGCTTATGGTGGGTTCCTCCAACTTCTGCATGAACACCATTAAAACTCAGTGTTTACTTTTCCAAATAAAAAGAGCCTGTTCACCAATGACGTGGTAACACTGGCCGATTGCTAAATGCTGACATTTTAATGGCATTTGCAGCAGTTGATCCTCCAAAGGCACTCAGGTCTGGTCCTAACACTGCATGGAATCTACTGTGGCACCAGATGATTGCAGATCGCCACAAATTATTACTGCATGTTGACTAATATTCCACGTAATGACACATGGAATTAGTTACAGTAACTGTTCCCAGCGCAGACACATGGCAGACTGAAAACTCAACTAATTCACTGACACAGGCGTACAAATCAGGAAGCTCAGTGCTGAAGAGACAACAGGACAGATCACAGGGCTACTCATAAAACAAACACCATAGAAACAACACTGTAGAAAAGAAATAAAATTAAAACCTCAGCATTATCCAGTTCAATGGTAATCTGCCAGAAAAGAAAGAAGGGGAAGAAGTGAAAGCAAGCATTAGTAAGAGAAATTACAAATAAATTTCACGTTAGGATCTTATAAATCATTTAACACTTTAATGCTGCACTCCAACATTGTGAGTACTTAGCAGTTGGCGTGAGTAACATGCGCAAGCACTGGGCTGTGGAGGGTTGGGGAACCAACACTGCTGTTAAGTGCTGTGCCAGGGAGCTTCGGAGGCAGGATGCACCCTGGCTTTGTTCCTGTGCCAGATGACAAACCACACGGGCTGGCTGACCGAGATCCAAGAACTTCACCCTTGGGCATGAGAGTCATCACTGGCGTGAGCTGTGAGCACCAGTAGGAAGGAGTGAGGAGGCTGGAGTTCCAGTTTGGGAAGAGAGAAGGAGTTTCAAAACGTAAGTCCTGCAGAACTGAGGCTAATCATCTGGTAGGCACCCAGAAAGACGTCTATGAATGACATGTTTCAGCAAAGTAAAAAACTTGGGTCTAGCCTACACTGTCAATGTAGTTAAGTTTTCTGCCTATTAAATATACCACAGTATGCTACCCATCACTGAGCGAACCTGAGCGCGTGCCAAGACAAGGAGTCTTTAGCAATATGTAAAACTTCGAGCCTTCCCACAGGCTTCTGTACATCTGTGTTCTCACCATGGATTTTGCATGCTGCAGAGGAACCCCAGCTGTTTAATGAAGGCCTTTGCTAATGGGAGCGGACAACACTGCACCCTCACTACACTTCCCACCTATGAAAGGGACAAGCGCACGGGCCAGGAGGGTGTGCCGCCTTTATTATTTGTGCTGCAAGATGAGGCGTGAGAGGAGGAGCACTGTCTTTTTATAAATCAGATTGTTCCAGCGAGCACCACATGGTATTACAGCAAAATCACACGCGTGCTGAACACTGCTTTGAAGTGACTGCTGTCAATTCTGTCAGCATCTGACCTACAAGCAGTGCTGTTTGCATGATCAATATGCTGGTCACAAGAGTAAGTTTCACCAGCTTTACGTATTTAGGGACTCCTGCATTTAGAATGGGTGCATAAGTGTTTTTCCCCTTTTTCTTTTTATTTTTACACTCCAGGGTGTTTACAAAAACAAAAGGTATTGCCTTTTAAGTGGTGACTAAATACAGTTATATGAGTCACAAGGGAGAATAAATACGATTGCACTTCTCACAGTCAGACAGTAAAAGCTGTTCTACTACTACTAGCAGTCTATCTGTAAGCAATTCGGCTGCTTTTTCATATTTGGAAATCCATTTTACAGGCAAGTATATTCTTATCTTGCATTATATAACTGATCTTCTGTTTCAGAAACTAATGCATTTTCTGCACCTCGAAGATTTTTTAGAATCTTGTGGGGTTTTCCATGGCCTGAATCGTGCAAGTTTTGTTAACTGTGTCTTCTAGAAATACTGCTTCACCCGAGCTGGCCAAATAAAGCCTGAGGAACTCCTGTAAATGAATTTCCATTTAGAAGAATCTGAGTGGCATGTTGCATTTAAAACCCCCCTCAAAGCTCTCATTTGGGCTTTGTTGGTGTATAGGGTACATACAGTATATATCAGCCACCCTTCCTACTACTTAAGGTGACCTTGGACAGTCTCTCTCAGCTGTTTCTAATAGCAGAACGTACACTGATGCACTAACAAAGAGTAAAACTAAATCTGGGATTACACTTAATCTTTTACAACCCCATGTTGGGCAACAGGAAGTATCAGCACACTAGAGTCATTAAAGAGGATCGCCTATCCCAGCTCCCTTTTGCAAGAGCAGACTAACTTCTGAAGGCTACAGCCAGTCCTCTTCTAGATCAGACCTGTATTGTGCAGATGTCTCAGTACAGGACCTTGAAGAGAGGACAGAAGGTCTCCACAAAGCTTCATCTTGTGCTGTTACAAGCCAGCACACAATAACAGCCACTGCAGCAGAAGAGGACAATGTGCTGAAAGTTAAGCTGAAACCTGCAGTTGCTGCCCTCTCCTACCTACCCTGCTTCCCTTCCCATCCCATATATATATATGCTGCTTCTCTGCAGTTGATTAGGGCATTCCTCCAAAGTCAATGCATTTATCCAAAAACCACTGCTACTGCAAAGTGAAAAGAAGTCCCCAGGTAGGACAGTAGGTGGTAGAGCAAGGCAGCAGCAGGAGCCAGGAGGTGGGCTGGATCTCTGACAGCCAAGAAGTAGTGGCAGCACATGGGAAGAGCATTCCCTGACAGGGCAGGGAGCACAGCACTGGCCATCCCTACCCTTGGGGCATTTTCCTAGGAGCCTCCCATCACTCAGGGTGCTACTGTGTGCTCAGCGGGGTGTGCTCAGGTAACAGCCCACACACGTGCACGTGTGTACCCACATGTGCACAGCCTCCTTGCTCCACTTGCTCTCCCTCCTCCGGGTCTCTGGCGTGCCAGGGCCTGCCTCTTGCTGGACTGGCACAGAGCACTGTGCTCTGCTCCTGAGGCCGCCTCATTCCCAGCCGGGCTAGCCAAAGCAGAGCTTGTGTATGACATCCCAGCTCAGCCTAGTGATGATGCGAGTTCCCCTGCCTTCTGAGCATCTCCCTCCCATGTGGCTGCAGCTATAGCTACAGCTATAAACAATTACTGCTATTATGAAACTGTCTGACCTCTAAAGTTTTTGCCTTTTTGTGCTGTGAATCCAGCACTATGCAACAACTTTAAAAGCTACTGCAAGCAAAAATGGGACATGAGAAACCATCTGCTCCCAGGCATGGACTCCCACTTGCAGTGAGCGTCTTTCCATGTCACTGCTTCTCCCAGTCCCAACTGCCAATTGCTCATGAACATGTTCACTGGGAGGGTGTATTGCTCTGTATACCTACCATGTGGTATGGTAATAACCTAAGTTGCTTAGAAATGCATGAGATACCTTAGACTAGGATTTTGAGATTGACTGTAGGAATGTCTAGATACACAAACATATGGTCATACACACAGTCTTCTGATGCAAATGGAGAATAGGTCTGTACCTACAGAAAAATGTTCTTCTCAACAAGATAAAGGAGCTGTGTGTAGGAAAGGGAAATAAAAAACCCCACGGGTGGATGTACAGACAGTTTCCATCTATAATTCACCACGAGGATGACACAGATGTATATAAATTAAACTACAAAATATCCCTCATTGCAAGGTTATGTGACCTGATGAAGAGTCACCTAGACCCACAAAGCAGATATAAAGAGGTTATATCCTTCATAAAAAGGTGACAAAATTAGGTATTTTTACAGCACCAGCAACTGCAGGAATTAAGACTTAAACTTGCAAGTCAAAAGTAGAAATGCAACAGAAACAACTTCGAATGTAATCTGAAAGGTAAGCTTAATAGTTGACTAAAAATGTTACGTTCCTGATCCAGTACAGAAGTGTTTACACATACAAAACAGCTTGAAAGAGAGAATTTTATTTTCCTGTACTGAATAAAGATAGTGTTTAACACAGAATGAACTGTAAATTACGTTACCTTTTCTCCATAGCCTCTATCTTTGGTCATCATTTCCCTGAGCGTCTGTAATACTTTAATACACAGCTTCTCCTCATTCTCCTCTAGCAGCTGTTTAGTATGCTTTATTAACCTGGAAAAAAAAACCCAACCAGTCAATCACAGCTTGTTTTAGTACTAATATTCTAAAAATGGGATAAAATATACATGGCTATCTTAGTTATTGGTTTAAGCTACAAACAAGTTTTATTATCATACCATTACACAACCATCTCGGGAACATTCTCTCACAAGCAACATTTAACCCGCTACCACCAGCTTAGGTGAAGCTGGGAAGGAAACTGCAGTCCTCTGGGCAGGAGGACAGCCAGATAAAACTCTCT
Organism: Nestor notabilis; assembly: GCF_000696875.1. Classification (NCBI taxonomy): domain Eukaryota; kingdom Metazoa; phylum Chordata; class Aves; order Psittaciformes; family Psittacidae; genus Nestor; species Nestor notabilis. The sequence goes on along the minus strand of NW_009932375.1, from coordinate 82,488 downwards.
GACCACAAGCAGAAAGGAATAAGGGGAAGGGACAGTGGGATTTAGGGCTGGATTGTCCTCCAGAACAACAGTAACTGAGAAAACCATTCCACATGCTACTTTGTTAAAAAACACACTGAGAGTTATAGATAGTGCAATTAGAAATCCATCCTGCCCAGCATGTGTTACTTACTCAGGTACCTAGTTTGCAGAAACTCTGTATATAATCCACCCCTCCAGAAGATGACCAGAGAAGCTGGATTCTACTCTGAATTGCCCTCTAAATGACCTTGTAATCTTTCCTTTTCCTCCCCTCTAAATATGGGCAGTGTCTGTGTTAGTCAATGCACATGATAACGACTGATTCCGACACACTTGCCCAGCAGATCTAGCGCCTTGCAGACATTACTAGAGCTGAAGGCAGGTATCACATCACAGGGATCAGCTCAAGATCTTTTACCCATTTATACTATCGTTCTTGACACCTGTATCCTGCAACAAATACAGGAATTTTAAAGCATTGGCTAGGAGATTGTATCAAGCAGTCTTTCCCATACCCATAAGCATGTTTTGCTCCCCTCCAAGGACAAACTGAATTTACCATACCATGAAATACTGTGCTTTGCAAATATGGCAAAGTATATCAAGTATGTACCAAGTTGAGCAAGAGGGTACTGTTCCACAGGGCATGGGAACACTGGGAAAAAGCAAAACCTTGGAGAAAAAACCCCCCAAAACAACCAAAACCAACCCCCTCCCAAACAAACAAAACCCAAGCCCTTCCAACAAGGAAGACTTCAATACAACTTACTTGCAAATGAAACCTCCGCTTTCACATTTCCTCCTTGCATCCGTGTTCTCTGGGAAGAGCAGTTCAGGCCTGTGAAGCACATCTACCAGTACTGACAACTCTGCCTGGACAAGAGGACGTAGGCGATCCTCTAAAGCTGATACTATGTCCTAGAATACAACCATATCAAGATTTTAAACATCAATTACATAGACACCCATCAGCAAATTAATCTTACAAATCATACAAGAGGGATAGGACAATTAGGTCTGTCTTGCTTGAAGAAACTATATTAAAGACCTTACAATGTGGTCAGATAAGACTTTAGGTTTAATTGTTTAATAGTTATCTTTAAAAGGGAAGCCTTATTTCCAGCAGTCCCCCAGATGACTGACTTCCCCCACCTTCCCCATCTTTGTAGATGCTCTTGTTGATATACGAGAAAAGCAAGACTCACAGCAGCACTGAAACTCTGTGATAATGATCAGGCTATTTATATTTACAAGATTTTACAGAAAAGTACTACTGTTAACATTATGCAAAAATAAAATTATTCTTGTTTTCCTCAATGTTTGGAAAGCTGTAGCTTAAAAATGAAACCATGTTTACCCTAATACTTAAACAGGCAGAAAATACCGAGATACCTATGAAGCTAGAGAGAAATTTCAACCAAATTAAAATGGACAAATAGACAGGAATGGATAAAGAGGGAGAAGGTATTTCCATGAGACTGCGTTGGGCAGTGGTTTTGCATCATGCAATGTAAGTTTACGTAAAGCTAGTTAGAACTGTTTGCCAGAAAAAGCTTTTGACTAGAGAATGTATCTTCGAAGGATAAAGGCAGCATCCAAGATCGTAAAATCACAGGCTAGTTTGGGTTGGAAGGGACCCTAAAGATCATCCACCCAGTTCCAACCCCCTGCCACAGGCAGGGACAGTTTCCACTAGAGCAGGTTGCACCAAGCCCCTTCCAACCTGGCCTTGAACACTGCCAGGAATGGGGCAGCCACAGCTTCTGTCAGCACTCTGTGCCAGCACCTCACCACCCCCACAGGGAAGAACTTCTTCCTTATATTTAATATAAATCTGCCTTTTTTCGGTTTCAAGATGATGAATTTCATTTGGTATAAAAAGGGCCTTATTGAACTGTCTACAGATCTGAACGTAGAATATAACTCTAACACATCAGTCCCCACTTCTAACATGAAGCATTATGTTTAGTCTTGTTAGCAAAACCTGTTTGTTTCAGGGAATGACTGTGGCTGCAACTAGTTCACAAAGAACAGACATCTATTTATTTCAAGTCCTGCAGTGGTTTCCAAGCAGAACTGTGGCATCTTTCACTGTACTGAGTTTTGGTGTACAAGGAGCAAAGCACTAGATGAGTCTGAAAGGCTGTGCTGCCGAGAAAGTCCTGTCTCAAAGAAATACTATTAACGGTGGAACAAGAATACTTCAAGTGCCGCTAGCTTCAAATACCAGCATCTCCTAGGATGAGCACTTCCATACTCATTAGCCACGCAAATTGAATTACCTGTCTGGATACAATCTGATTTTACATACAGTATTACAGTATTACATTTAACATCAGCTAACTTGATCACCATGTGGCATTTTGACTATTTAATTTCCAAATGTCTTTCTACTTAGGAAACTCCTCTTTTTGTGCAGGCATGCAAGTGCCTATCAAAGGAGGAAGGGGTGCTCTGTAGTCACCTGTAATCTTTCAATTATGTTTCGATAATCCCTGGAAGCAGCGAGCACCGAGTCTCTGCGGGCAGCATTCCTTGCAGTCATTCGCCAGTTCATTGCAGTCTTCTGAACCAGGTTATGAGATTTCAGGAAGAGATTGTTGACTTGACTGTCCAAGTCCACAGGAATTGCAATTGCTCGGCTTTTTGCTGCAACAGCAAGTTAGTAAGAATTGATTCCCTAAGCCCGTGTGTTACAGCCAACACAAGAACAAGACAATTTCTGCTCGCAGTTCACTCTACAGTCTCCTCCACATGCATTTTAAAATGCAGTGCTCAGTCCCCATGTAAAGGGTCAGATCTCTATGTAGCATTTATGTGTAAAGGCTTTCACACCTCAGAGCTGTTTACTGTCTTTAAAGTACGGGAGTTGGAATCTGTCCTTACACACACTCCCAACAACTCATGCTAACAAAAAGATACACCTATCCAACAGAATTTGGCCTCATATCCAGTACAAATTACTCTTCTTGCTCCTAAAATGGAGCAAATTACTGGGAGGAGTGGCACAAACCTATTTCCTTGTTGCAGATCGACAGGACTGCAGAGAGTTTTGAGGTTAAACAGAGAAAGCACTTCAGGTTACAGTGACAACACTATTGCTCAACCATGACAATATATCAACATAACTCTGGCTTTGTACTATTCCATGGCTCTCAGTTATCTGCGAGTGGCACCTGCGGGAAGTAAACTGCACTTTCATTCTGGAAGGATGACAAGTAAGCAGCAAATACTGGATGACCACATTTGCAGCAGTTAGTTCTGATTACATCAATTTCTTACCTACATCTGAGAGGACCCGAATGCAGCTTTCCACTGATGCCTTTTGGCTTGGCATTAACCAGTTGCAGTGGTACACTCTGAACACACCCTGCAGCAACTGTACAAACACAGGCTGGCGAGTCTAGAACACAAAGTTGAAGAAAAGAAAATCAAACTCATCACACCATACTGAGATGTATCAGCATCACCTTGAGGTATAATACCAGTTACCAGCTTCAGCCATGACTCTGCACACCAGTCATTTCTAACCGGTCTGCATCCACTTGTTAGGCAACTTCACATTGTAGACAGCGTATCTACCACACAATCAGCAACTGAATGGAAAGGGTGGGAATGAACGCTGGAAGGGAAACGTTAAATAGGTAGCTTCTACAGCATAAAGCCTCAACAATTGAAGCTTGACTAAGCAAAGGAAATAAGTAGTCATCTTCACCAGTTTAATCAGAGTTATCAGCAAACCTGGCACACAGAGATTCCTCTGTTAGCGCTGACCAGTAGGTGACTCAATAGTCCACAGGTAAATGGGACTTTGCTCTTGGCTAAACAACAGCGCAGCTCCAGAGCTGAAAACTCATCATTGCAAGTACTATTAGCTGATATCTAATATTCTGAAGAAACCAGCTGTGTGTGTGTTATTTCAAACACAGGTAGTAGTTAGTGGTAAGCACTGTAGCTGCTATGGATCAAAATCAAGGCGTGCTTTTTAGCTCTGTATTTCACAAGGTGATCTTCCAATATACATAGGTGAGCTACTCCAACACACACATGCACATAAGCTCTTTCTTTCATCTTTGCAACTTCCCAACAATAGTGACCAAAACTCCCTGTTTGGTTTTGTACAGTAATTACATAGTAAAACAATTCATTTATTTTACCTGTAGAGAAAAGAGTATTTTAAATACTTCAAATGAATCTACATTGAGAGGGAATACCTCGTGTCCCCGTGCCTACTAGCTACGTAATGTTTCTATCAGCTAAGTGAACTACACCACAGTGCAAAGCCCACAAGACAGGAACCAGTGAAAAAATACCTCTTTTATTCTGGTCAAGATTAATGCCTGTTTGTAAGAAAAAAGTGGAGTTAGATGAAAAAGCCAAATTTATTAGCTAATTAAATCTATTAGATCAATTCATCAAGTAACACCATTATGAAACGTACAAAAAGGAGAATAAAAATTCAAGAAGCAAAGATTACTTCGAGGCAAATACCTATTATCCTCACTAGAAATAAGCCAAACACCCAAAACACGTCAGGCAGTAGTAGTCTCCAAGGGCAATGAAAATACCTGTGCTTCTGGATTTAAGCCACCCACATGCTCTTTTCGGTTCATGTTTAAAGACTTTCTGGTGTTAAAGAGCTTCAAAGACATTTCATTTGCTTAAACTACATCAATAAATCAAATAAGAAATTTACTCCATGTTCCATATGCCTCTAACTACACTTGTGAAGGAAAGCCTTGGGCAGCAGCACCCTTAGGGGAAAACCAGGCTAAACAGTGCTTGTTAAAGAGGGAAACTTTTGGACAGCTGTTCTTTGAAACGTCAAATTTATGTTCTCCTAATTTTATATTACTTGAACTGTATGACAGATGTACAAGGTGTTCCTTGAATAAGCAAGGCTGGTCTTGACTCAAAGGAGGTACAATTTACGTTAAACAAGCTGTAACATGAAAAAGCATGAGATAAGATGACGCTCACATGGGAAGAAACTAGATGACAAGGTGCAGCAGAAAGGACAGGGAGTGACTGAATACAAAGGCCATGCAAAGGAGAGTGACAAATGTCACTTGCCTACAGAGATAGCACCACCAGGTCAGGTAGCAGTGGCTGCAGACTGCCCTGCAGCAGCTCGGACAGGAGGGAAAATTCCCACCCAGTGATGTACACCAGCTAGGTGGTCCAACGGGCTGTACTCAGATGGGAGAGTGCCTGGTTACGGCCAAGAGTCGTGACAGGCAGGAAAAGAGAGGGAAACAGAGCTTTTAACTTAAGAGATGTAGAGGAAAGATGAATCTAGGTAAGGCAGAAAAACAAAGCTATCAGCTGAGATGGTAAAAAAGAAGTAAGTTACTTCATCCTGCTAGATGGAAGGAGAGATTGAGAAACTAAAGAAAAAGTGCTGACATAAAATTAACAGATGGCTAAAATATGATGGTAAGAAGTGTATTCCAATGCTGTACGCTCAGAGATGACAATTAAAAGCATGACAGCCAAGGTATATGCCACAGAGGGAAGAGAAAAGGGCAAAGTTCCAGGGGCAAGGCTAACTTGATCTCAATTTCTCTTTTCTTTTGATAAACTGACAAACTAGCATGAAGGCTGATACCACAGTAGTGGCTGACATTGTAAAGTCACATGAGGAGCAAAGCAACTGCTGGACTGCTCAGGCTTGTGTGTGTTAAGACACAAGCCTAATAAAGCTGCTCAGCCCAAACACAGCTGTTGCAGCTCTCTGCACACTCACAGGCAATACCCACAGTTTGGCAATTTATGAGTATTTGAGCCAATTTGAAACGCAGCTCTCTTGCTTTCAGTGTGACTATCTCCTTGTCTGAATAAGGAGGGCTGTCTAAGCCTATGAGAAGCAAAGCTGTGCTGAATGCTAAAGAGTTGGTTAGATCAGGCTGACCACTGGTCATCCAGATATGGGTTAAGTATACAGCCTGACTCAAGGAGGGACAGAGATACAGGTAGCCTGTAAGGCAAAAGCAGCAACATTATTGCTCATACTGAGCAGAAAGTGTTTACCTGATGCACAGTCATCCATCAGTTTCATGGACACTTCCCCAGAGCAGTGCAGTCACCCACGCAGCACACCATGATCCAAAGGCTTAACATGGCTTCTTTGACTAGTGAATGACATCAAATTGCCAGATAGCCTTTAAGGCCACTTTTGGGAACCAGATGCCTCCTACTGTGCTGCCAGTTCTATTCAATTACAGACCTGGAGTTCGTACTGTGAACAACTGCCTTGGGCATGATGAGATTGCATCAAGTTTCAACAACTACCATACTTGAACTTCTGACAGACCTGCCAGGCACCTGACCACTCCACCCACACTCCTCCCAAAAAGTTATTTATGAATAAAAGAATGATGCTATCTTTGTGCTGCAATACAAATATTAGGGCAACATCCTGACACTGCTGTTCTGCCGTGGAAATCTCTACCTTCTGTCACCTCACCAATGTTCCAAGCTTCTCCACGTTTCCCCAACTTCTAAACAAGACCAAAACAAAAAATACTTAGCTTAATGAAACACACTAAAGCTTATGGAGATTTTCTGGGTTTGGAATGTTTCTAAAGGAAATCAGAATCTTCCTATAAAAAGATGCTTTCTTTAAACAAGCACCTTCGCACCCTCTGTAATGCAACGCTCCTGTCTGGAAAGCTTGCCACCAAAGCTTTATCTTCCTTCTTTATGGCACTCTGGAGAACTCCTGGCTGCTATGCTACTGTTTTACCATTGCTAGGCAGCTGATATGACAAACTACCACTGAGCAAAATTGCTGTTTGCTTTCCTACACCTGCCCACATCATCTTATTCAACTGTACTCTGATCCATGGCTGCTAAGAGGATGACCAGAGCCCTTAGATGCATCTGCAATTAGAAACAGGGTTAAAAACCTTCATCTCCCTACTCATGGTGTGATTTTCTCACTCAGAACCTGCTAATGACACATTGAGATTCTCTCCAAAAGACCTGTGTGGTCTCAGTGGTAGTACAAAGCTGAATCTACTAATGAAGTAATGTGACACTTCAGCTTCTCTAGAAAAATGTTTGTACTCTGGTCTAAAAAACTTTCCACTTCTGCAGCAAAAGAAACATCCTGATCATGAAGAATACATATTTGCTCCTGCACTACAAACACATGTGTTTCTGTTTAACTGGTAAATGGAACCAAAGTGGAATGAACATAATTGCATTGGCAGCATCATTTCACTCTTCTGTCCCTTCACATTTTCCTACCTGCAGAGTAGTGCTCTGATCAGAGAATGGGGAACTGAAGAAAGTGGTGACTATGCTCATCACTATTTCTGTAACGTACTTCTCCAATATGGAGTCAGCATGTTTTCTGTCGCTGGTGTTGTTACAAGCCTGCAAGACAATTCATTCTTAGGTCAGACACAGCTCAACCAAGGTAGATTAACAAGTGTTACAGACTGGGATTCTTGATTTCACATTGCTCTAGTCACAGCAATTCCATGCTACAATGGTATTTATGACACTTGGATCTCTGGATTTCCAGCACACACCAAAGCACAAGCCCAACATTATTACTGTTTTGGTGTGTTGGCATATAGCATGTTTAGGAGGGATGAAAAAAAGAGTGCCTTAGAGAAAAGAAAGTAGTAGAATAGGGAGGACTGAGGTGCAATGCTTTCGTATGGGGAAATACTTGGAATCCCAGGCAAAAAGCCATATGGCCAAACACATGCCAAGGTTGGAAAAAATTTGTCCTGACCTGCCAAGAAGTGTCGACTATTGCTCGGGAAGGAGCTCACATATCCTGGCCAGAATAAGCAAGCCAGGTGGCAGAACAGAAAAAGGCATTAGACAAAAAGGAGCAGGCTGTGGGGCTTTTCTGAGGGTTGGTCTGGTGGTGTTTGGGTTGGGTTTTTTTTTCTTTTTAAAAGGAAAATATTAATGTGTTCCATGGAATATGACTAATGAAATCCACAGGCGTAAGGAAATAAGGCACATACAAATTTGAAGGAACACAGTATTCAGGGTACTTACTGCCTTGATGCACTGTTACGTCTTATTCTTACTGCTCTGTACTAAATAGGTTCATTTAAGCTTTTTTGAATTCAGTTCCTAGATACAGAAACCATACCCGACAGATGTCAACCAGGAAGTTCTCAAATAGCTTCCACATATGATTACTGGTGTAAATCTCTTTCATTTCTACTTCTGTGTCCACATAGCAATGATTCAAGAAGTTGATATATGCAATTTTGACCTAAAAGTAGGGAAAAAACATTATCATTGGAAAATAAAAACCTGAATGATATTATGAATGAATATAATGTCACATAAAAACTGCTATATAAATAATTTGCAATTCTACTTCTTCCTTTTATTTAAGCACTGGTGAAATTTAATGCCATGAATAGCAAGACATCATCCAATAAAAAACACCAGGATTACTGCAGACAAAACGTCAGCATAATAATCATTTCCAGCTCTGCAGAACCATCTGTTCAAGGTTAGCAGCATACTCCATAAACCTCTCTGCCTCAAGAACCCTATAAAATAACCAAGTACAGCATCGCATCCCCATTTTAAGGGCAGGGAAACAAGAATAAAAGGATTTAACTATCCAGATTGACGGGGGTTGCTGATAGCAGAGCCAGGGAAGGAATCCAGTTTCCCTGCTCACAGCTTGCTGTCCACCTGTACCATCACCCTACCCTGGCCAGGCTCAGCAACATCAAAACTCTCTCACCCAAAGTCAGCACATTTCAAATAGATATAGGCCAGTGCCTTCAAACAGCCCTCACCTCAGGTATGCAATCCTCATGGGTTACCACCCTAACAATGTCATCCAAAGGAAGAAGGGAGTTGCATTTTATTTCTGTGTAGACATTTTTGCCTTCTGTGCACACAGCAAGCAGTTCTACTAAGTGGATGTGGTACATCAGAGGGCTGTTTTCATCCATCCGATCCCTTTCTGATCTCATCATTTGCACCAAAGTCTGGAAGGAGGCTCTGTCATTGTAAAACACGAGGACGTCTTCTCCTGCATTCACCAGCTACCAAGAAAGAGAAACATTCCATCAGCAGATCAAAGCCCGTGGATCTCAGTGCAGCATCCTCCCTTAATCTGCAGTCTGACTGTTAGAGTGCAAATCCAGATTAGCTATTCTTTAGACACTTAAAAGGCGTGCAGCCCACCATGTCAGCTGGGCATTCCTCTTGCACTGCCTTCATGGGATAGAGAGCTCAAGTATGACATTTTCTCTTAAAGAATTTACCACTTCTGAGTTCAAAGTCAATCCCACTGACTGCTTAGACAGAAGTTGTGCCAAGAAGCTTGTGACTTTCCATTGTGCTTTTTTATTTCACATATATTGCCTCAGCTGTCTTTTTAATACAGCTAGCTGTAAACATGCTGCCTGGTCAGAGGAATGCCCCAGGGGCATTCTGCATGGGAGGACTGCAGGGCTCAGTAATTCCACCCTTCCGAACAAACATCATCAATTTTCCAAGGCTAGCAGGTGACATGTTAAGTCACACACTGAAGATTTCTATCAGTGTCACATTTGAGACCCGGATGGCTATGTTTTCAGAGCAATTCAGTCCTCCTGTAACTCCATAAAGAGAAGGAAAATGAGCAAACCAAGACCTGTTTGAGGCCGGGCACTTCTGAGCACCCAGGTAGAGGGATCTGGGGCTATCCCTCCTGCAGGGCTTATGGCAAACAGCTAGCTAAAATGCAGAAGGCCACCCCCTTTTCTCAGCAGCTGCTGACCCCTGTGGAAGCCAATTACTGAGCATCTCTCAAATTTATCTTGCATTGGGAAGCTCACAAACCCGTTTTTGAACTGAACAACAAAATATGGCAGCCCTTGGATCAATCTCGTATGACCGACAAAAGCCAGAGCTTGACAAACCTGATCCTTGGGCTCCCCCTGCTGAGGAGGCCAATAAAAATCCAAACAGTCTTGCAAATACACCGTCAGATTACATCCAAAATCCAGCTTAAAGGGACTTATTCACCTTTCTCTCACCTCTCCCTTCTACCCCGACAGCCCAATTTCCCAGCTGCCTACATACCTAAATTTCTGAAGACACTCAAATTAGTCCTCCCTTCAGTACTTAAACACCTGAATATGTACGTCTTGGTAAGATAAGAAATCCCCATCAAAAGACTATCATGCTAAAACTTTCCTTCTTCATCAGTGATCATGAAATTAAATTGTTTCTTTTCTAGCCAGTTTTGCTAGAGAAAGGCTCCGTTGCTTCATAAACCCACCTACATGCTGCTGTATAGAACCCTGGAAAGGAAATTCTAAGTATCATTAATGAAGCAACCACTCCTTATACCTATGGGTGAAGAGCTCAGAGAGCTTTCGGTCACAAAAAAGCCTGTGCTTTCTCGTAGCTGTATGCTCTTTTTGCATTGTGAGAGCTAACTGTCAGCTTCTTGGCAGTCCCAGAAGCGAGAGGATCAATTTGTCATTTTCACCAAATGGTATGTGAAAACTTCTGTTCAGACCTTGCAAATCTCTGCAGCTCTCACCTCAGCCATTACCATATCTTGGCATTTCTTAATGAATTTTCCTTCCGCCTTGACAATTGTCTGCAGGAACTTTATGTACTGAACATTTCTGCCATGCGTTTCGATACAGTGGACAAAGTGTTGAACAACGCGTTCGTTAATCTCGCTGCATAGCTGGAAGTTGTTCATGAAAATGTGCTGCATTGTTACTGCTTCCAGAATCTAATGGAGGGGATGAAAGAAATACATCAGAAAATAAACAACCAACCAAGCCCACACAGGGGTCAGGATAAAGTCAACGCTCCTGCAGAGTGCAGCACTGAAAAGAACATTTCTAAGGACATAATCTTTCAACACAATGGCTTGTATCTAAGACTATTTTCAGTCCTCTTCAGCCTCTTGAACTTTCTATACTGGTCCTGAACAAATAGATCTTGCCAGCTTTCCAGGCTTTAGAACGAGAACAGAATGTGACCCCTTAAACCAATCTTGCATCAGAATAGGCCCAGAGGCAATCACCAAAGAGAATCCATTCTCTTTTCTTGCTAGAAAAAAAAATAAATCATGACATGAGGTTATTCTTACCCCTGGGTTAAGGAACAGGTTTATGTGTTTGTGCAGCAATGCCTGGTTCTGTTGGTTCCCAGCACAAAAGTTCTGTAAAAACTCGTGTGCAAGCTTCATGATCTCCTGCATCCTTGTGTCTTCAGCCTGTGATTGCATGACATATAAGATGGGGTTAAAAAGAATCTGAAGGTTCACTTTCAGGTGAGTACTGCATGAGCCACAGCTCCAGCTCTCCAAGGGAACTGTCACGTCTCTCACACCCTGAAGTAAAAACAAACCTCCACCCAGTTCAGAGACATTAGGGATGAGTTTGGCCTGCTTCACAGTTTTAAAGATCATCAAAAATAAAGACCATAATAGAAATTACAGTAGTTTATTCTCTAAAATTGCATACTCCATGGCCAGGCCTGCCAGCAACGTGCTTTAGTCACTTTTACACTTCTGAACATACCAGTACATTGGCCAAACCACACATCATCACCTTGGGGCTACACAGGAAAATTGCCATGTTCCACTGAACTGCATTTGAGCAGCGACAGATAGGTAGTTCATGGCAAAGAAGAGATGGAAAGTTATTATTGCAACAGTTAAGCCCAATTTATATTTACTGGAATCTGCACACTACTTGCATGCTTCCAAGTACAGCTCAGGAATTGATGCCTTTCCTCTGACATCAGTGTGGATAACCAGTCCACTGATGGTATAAAATGCAGTTTGGAAAATTAGTGTCTGCTTTTATTTTTAAGGCGTTCCATATATTTCCAAGGGTAAAACATCTTCCCCACTGCCTGTCCGGTATCTATCCACATGCATGGGACAGAAAGGTGACAAGGGGTGTTGTAGAATGTTTTTGCTGCTGATTTTTTAACAAAATATGAAGCAAGACAGCATGAGACTTAGCTTAACATTAATCAAAGCTACTGCCTAGAATTACTGGTTCTCAGAAACCTGCAGAGTTTCGAACAGAGGACAGCAGAGTGACTGGGAAAATGCTAAAAGCTCCCTCACCTATGCAGTGATGAGTACCTGTCACCTGTGACTAATGGGCAGCCAACATGAACTTCGGGTGTGCTCTGTCAGCACAATGCAGTGCTGTGCAAGTTCAAACTGTACAGCAGCTGGTCAAAGTGAGCTTCAAACTGCACCACTGACATTACATGGCACACTGATATGGCTAGTTATAAACAGCCAACCACACCTGGAGATCCAGTTATGTATTCATTTCTAAGGGGCCGTCTGGGACTCTACAACTTGGAGGGTATCTGTCCAACTACAGGTCAGACCTGATGATAAATCCCTGGGGGACCAGGCAACCTCATTTCCCTTCGTGCTCCCAGGATGGCTGTCATACACCTACCTCATGGCAACAACGAGGGTCTTGCTTCCACCAACACAACTTAAATTCAAGGCAGAACACACCTTGCATGAAAAGCTGAGAGAGTTGAGCCTTGGTCTTACTCTGAGCTATGAAGGACAAGTATTTCTTCAGGGAATAGCACATAACACTGTATATTCAAAGACACAAAGCCTGTATAAGCTCCCTGTCATTTTTGAAGTGTGACTATTTCATAGACTATGAGGCTGTATAAAATAGCCTCTGTGAATCCAATATAAAGGTAGAAGGTTCTCAGGAGGTATTAAATGCCCATCAACATGACATGAAGCAAGGTGACAGCCGTACAGAAACCCAACCTTTTCGTAAGGGATCTGCAGCAGCTCCAGCACGACCGCGTGAGCTCCCATGTTCCTCAGAAGCCGCTGCTGCTGCTTACGGCTTTTCCTGACCGAGGCGCTTTCCTGAACGCAGAGCTTGCTGAGCCGCAGCAGGATCTGGAAAGGAGACTTGCTTTAGAGCCAAGATTCTGGGTTATACTTCAGAGCACGTCAGGTGGCTGCTACAGAGCAGCAACAGTGAAAAATATATCTGCATGGACCAGAATGGCTTCAGGCAGCAAAATCAGGTTTTGAGCTATCAAAGGAGAAGAGGTATGGGGACATGTGGGGACACAAGACAGTGATGGCATCTGCTGCCCCCTCAAGCAGCAGCCACCATTCTCCTCACCACCCCTCTAGGGGACACAGCACTCATCACAGCCCTGCACCAGCCGGCAAGGGAAACAGTTCACTGGTCTGGGCACCATCCTTGGCATCTCTGACCAGAACTGGTCCTGCATAACTCAGCCTTGTCAAGATAACCCATCATGCAGCTCCACAGTACAGAACCACAGAAAGACCATTAGCTCACACCAATGCCAAAGCATGCTCTTGGTCTGGTATTTTTTTAGATCAAATCAAATCTCAACAGCACAGTGGGTTTGAGTGCAAGGAACTCAGGACAGGGCAAATTAAATAGCTTCTCCACTTACTTACTTTGTAGCCTTTAACAATAAAAATATTGTGTTACCATTGAAAGAGCAGCAAAAAGTTGCGTTTCTCATTAATCCATTCTTAAGGAAAGAATACACATCGTGCTTATTACATTCCTGGCTTCTCATTCAAGTTGGGATATGTTATTACTCAGCAAATAGTTTCCACAAAGGAAGAGTGACTCAGACTTTCCTGGGTGCCTCCCTTTGGCTGCAGCTCTCCAGAGCTGTTTTACTCATTTACACTTCCATTTCACTATCAAGAAGCAAAATTTTACCTCTTTTACTACACGGTAGTTGTAGCTGCTAGTACTTTCAGGCTTTTGGGACTTGCTGTGACCTTCCTGAGGATAAAATCAGACAATTTATTAGTAACTTATACTATTGCCTTCATGAAGGCTAAAAGGACCATTCTAGGATAGTGCCCACTTTCTTCTTGGAAAGGAGTGTCATTCTGCAGCTCTCTAGACAGTCTCAGAAAAAACCATATAATTATCCTGTCAAGTCACATTGACCTCTATAACAAATGAGGGTGGGATGTTTTCAGACATGGCAACCTCCTGTCCGTTCGTGTGCTTGTCACATTGTGCCTGTAATCAAGTCTCCCCACAAAAAACTTGTTACTTTCTCTCTGTCTTTACTATTTATTATTAAACCATCATTGCCCAGATATCAAGAGGTGCCTCACTACGCACCGCAAAAGCAACAATTAAGTTACTTTGATTACTTCCAACATAGATGTTCATAACCCAGGGACTATTTCTTGAATTCCCTCAACCAGTCTTTTCTATTTGATTGCAAATTATATGGAGGCAAAAGGTGTTTAATTAGTTCTAAGCCAGGTGTGTATGCCAAGAAAGTCCCATGTTATCAGGTGCAGATAAAGCACTGTTCTGTCATTTAATCACAGTGCCATGATTCAAAATGTATCACCTGAACAGTTACAATTCTGGCCTTTCATTATTTGTGGTACTTTTCACCATACAAAGCCCATACAATCTGTCGGTGCCGAAAGGACACAATTTGAGAGTGAGAGCAAACCCAAACCAACTGCTCTGTTAGAGCCTAACGATGACACTTCAGTGGCTGCTAATCCTCAACAGTTTCCACACGAGACTAACTGGCATCAACTAGACCAAGTTCACAGATAGCCTCACCAGGCTGTGCAGTGTACTAGAAAGATCTTTTTTGCCACAGTTCTGGAAACTTACATCTTCATAAAATATTAACACGTGAATTTGTGCAAACACAGCTTAATTACCTCCTTTTTCTTGTGTTCATTTTCACCTTGCACTCCATCCATAGTCTCATCAGGACCTTGGCCTTTGTACACCCAAAGCTCCGATTTTTCCACAATAGACCTCAGCTGGTCCAAATCTTGTTTTATCTGCTTGTAGTTGTCAACATCTTGGCTGGTAACAAGCAGTTGAACCTTACATGAATGCAATCCATTAGTTGCACAAAAGGACTGTTTTTAGCTACAGCATATACATTCAGAGCAGGAATAACGCTTTGACTACACACACATACCTGCTTAAAAGCCTGAAGGACTTCTTGTCTCTGACTAAAGTGCCGGAAGAGAAGCTGAAGTGCCCCGGACACCAGGGGAGGATAATCATGCATTGTTAAATGCAACAAAACTCTGAGAAACGTTCTGCCACCATGATCATCCAAATCCAGTGGTGTATTCTCCTCACTGAAAACAGAGTGTAGGAGTTAACTAGCATACTAAACTGAATGTCCCAACAGGTTCTTAAGTCCAATCACTGGTGGCAGAAAACCTTTTCTTTTTTTACTTTTAAATAAATGGGGAAATTAATCCAATTGAGTGCTATCTTGAGACACACTGGGGGTTTTTGGTGTCCTGCTTAACAGGGAGGCTATTCCAGAATCTAATCATGGATCATTCAGCTTACATTATCCAACTTAAACTTTTTTTGTGTCAAACTGTGCCAAAATATTTATCCCTATGTCAGCCTCACCGTATTGCTCTAATATTTTTTGCCCGTTCCTGGTACTAACCTTCCTCACTATGAAACAAACCCCTACCTCAGCATACAGGTTGCAATGCTAATTATGTCAAGCACACAAAATCCTCCTCTCTCCTCTGCACCTCTCTTCTGAGCATGAGAAGCTCATAGGTTTTTGTTTGTTTTCCTGAATCTTTTCTGCATTCTGCTTCTGAGTCTGCACACTTACATTAAAAATTCTTGTTATAGTTCTCTAAGTAAATCTCTCTCTCCCCCTTCTACCTTCATTTCAGGAATCACTTATCTTAGGTTTACAGAATACAGCTGCAGCTCTGAGTAGCTTAAGGACAAGCTCAAGTACTTGGAGTTTGTTGATAACTTGCTGATCTGTGGTTTAAGAAAGGCTATAAGCTGCTCCAGAAGGCAGGCAGGTATGGAAGGTACAGCTTGCTTTGTTCTGTCATGCATACAACCTGAAAGGAGGTTGTAGCAAGGTGGGGGGATCAGTCTCTTCTCCCAAGTAACAAGCTATAGGATAAGAGGCAATGGCCTCAAGTTGCCTCAGGGGAGGTTTAGATTGGGTATTAGGAAAAATTTCTTCACCAAAAGGGTTGTCCAGGATTGGAACAGGCTGTCCTGGGAAATGGTGGAGTCACCAGCCCTAGGGGTGTTTAAGATGTAGAGATGTTGCACTTCGGCACACAGTTTAGTAGTGGACTTGGTAGTGCCGGATTAACGGCTGGACTTGATGTTCTTATCCAACCTAAATGATTCTACGATTCTATGTGCAGTTTAATGCTGCATTATACAAAAAGGATGGCTAAATATGTATCTGTGTCAGTAGAAATCCAAAGCCTTGCCTACACAAACCTTTTCACTGAAGATTTTACTGCAGCATTCAGCTTAGATGCAAGATGCACTCATCCTCCAACTTGACCTTCACCCATGCAGGTGAAGCCGTCCCATGAATACCCTTCTAGTGAAGGACCCTTACATCCTTTATCTGTGGCTTTTAATCCAAAAGGACTTTACTTTGAGCTGTATCAAAGGCATTTCAGGAAAATGAAGCCTAAGTAACCGTGGCAGCTGTTTCCAACCTTTTCCCAGTTACTACCTTACTTTCAACTGCAATTCCCTCAGGAGCCCTAAGACCTGCAGCCTGGCAATTCCTGAGCTGTCCCTTGATTAGCACTAGTGAAGAGATACTTTCCTTCCACCAAAGATCCCCTCGGCTTGTTCTTCAATATGTTCAAAGTCTAGAGCTCCTGAGAAAATAAACAAGACAAATATGTCAGAGTTGCACCAAAGATGTTTTTGCAGCCTAAAAACATTTTAAGTGGCAAGTGGTGATGTAAGTGTAAGCAAGGGGGTCATAACAAGCTGAAAGGAACACTGAGAAATTTCTGAAGCTGCCTGCTAAGACAACGTAAGACAATAAATTAACCTGTTCCCAGCTCACAAATTAAAGTGTGTACTAATTTCAGCAACATCCAGCCTTATTCCTCTCTTGCCTATTTTTAGATTGCACCACCATCATTCCAGGACACTGAAGGGACGTGGTGACATTTAGAGGGGCTATCTGCAAAAAATGCCAAACTTCAGCCTTGAGAAGTTCTAACATAATAAATTCAGCAATGACAGTGATACCCCTTTGGCTCAGTAGACAAAAAGGCCCTTGCATTTTTCAGTATAAGATATATATTATCACATGAGCAATGACCAATATTCCAAGATCAAAAAATGAAAGTTGTGAGACAGACACGAGCTCTCCATATTTCACAAAGATTTGCAAAGGGGAATTGAAAGAGAACATGGGGATTTTACATCCTTGCCAAAAATGTTTACCCCCTGTCTTCCAAAGTTCAGCTCACAGAAACAGCTCTTGCTCTCCCTGCCAGCCCTGTTTCCAACACCCTGGAATCCCAGGGACTGCTGGACAGGCAGCCCAAGGAAAAAGTAAACACATCCCTTTGAAGTGAGATCAAAAGAAACAGTCTCCTCCCTTTGAAGACTTCACATCTAAACCACATTTTCCTTATCTTTCTCCTTCGCATCTAGATACAGTCCCCAAATTGAGGAAGAAACACTGTTTGATATCTAATAAGCTGCACTTTAAAAGCCCAGTTATACCTACATGGTACAGGTCCTAACTATGGGGCACTTTCTCCCCTGGAAAGCAATATAGCAACTGACAACACCCCATCTACCCAGTCCCCTAACTGCTTTCAATTAAGAACAACACTGGACATGACAAGCTCCTCAATGGCTTACTTTCATACCCTTGTCTGGCAGCATTGAGATAGAGACACCTCCAAGTGTCTTGCCTTCCTACAATACCTTTGGAAAAGAGAAACTGGGGGGTGGAGGGGGGCATCTACATTGGCTGGGTAGTGGCATCAGGACAGAGGGAAGGGATGGATGAAATCCGATTACTTTGTGGTCCCTTTTCCTCTACCCAGAAACATTAATAGAAAAGATTTAATTTGAGGTTGGTAACAGATCACACACATGATAACGTTTACTTCAGGTTTTCTTTAAAGGATGCATCTCAGGCTCTTGGTCACACTACATATGCAAACAAGTAGGAGAGAGTAAAAATCAATTCTGGGTTTTGTTTGGGGTACATCAAAATGATGCCTACTCGCTATTCCCACTGCTAGCAGGGTACTCTGCTTCAGTGGGACCATTCACCTGCCAAAGCAAGAGCCTGAATCAATTACCCACATAGACATAGCACCTCTAAAATTAAAGAGTCTTCCCTAACCCACACAAACTCATCTTTGCAAAATAACCAACCTGGTACATTAGCTGACATCTCTTGAGTACTGCTTCCAGTGGGCGATTCAGACATCTGGGCATTGCTTTCATCAAATTCATGTTTAAATATACAAAGCAGGCAGGAGATTCTGTAGTCCAATCTCACATTCAAAATAAACTGATGATACAGAATAGTAAAAAAGTTGAATTAGCTTGTCTGTTTCCAGCACATGTACAATTTGCACATAATGCAGTGCTACCAATGAGTGCAAGATCAGTGTAGTAAAGATGTGGATTTAACTTGGCAAGGAGATAGCAAATGTTTTCTTAAAAATACCCATAATACAGTATTATTTTTTCAGTTATTTCAATGAGCAGATGATATACACACAGTAATAAATACTTAGAGAAGATTTTGGCAGAGTTTCGATCCCTTGTTACTGCCCAATGCAGGCATCGTCACCCTACTCCCTGGGAAAGGAAAGCAGCATTTCTATCTCTGTTCTGAAACCAGCAAGAATCTAATCCTCCTCATGCTGGCTCCCAGGGCTCTGCAGCAGAGGAAGCTGAACATGAGCTGCCAAGAGCCAGGCTGCTGCTACAAGCACAGCAGAGCAGCAGCCACCACCTTGGGTGGCATTAGCTAGTGCCAGTGAAACCTCCAGTGTAGCACAGACCACCTTCTCAGTGGTCTTCCACCCTCTTAAGGAAAGTGGTACAATGCAAAGAACACTGAGAATTCCCTCAGACTTAGGAGAAAATGCCAGTTTTAACAGACCATGGGAACAGGGGGAATACTGGCACACTAAAATATCCCATTGCACATGCCAGGCCATAAGAGAAGTTCTGGCTTTAACTAAAATTAGCAGTGGTGAAAGGAAGTGAATCAAACCTCCCCTACGTGCTGCATCTGCTGCTGAGGGGCAGGGCATAACCCAGCTATGTGCGAAGCCTCCCACGGGGGCACAGGGAAGGAACACCAAGGCTTTCCTGCTGCTTCGCATACTTTTCGCCCACAAAGCTTTTGCAGCATTCTGGCCTCCATGAACTTGCCCATAAAGTTACCAAACAGAAAAGGGACTCCTACACTGAAAGAAGATGGATTTCAGCGCAGCAATTTTGTGGCAACATCTAGATCAAGGAAGTGCTAGGAAACGGGGGAGAAAAAAGAAATCCAAAAGAAAAAGCAAAACCCCGAAACACCCCAAACCAACTTTTCTCTTTGCGTCCCAAAGACTTAGGAGTAAACAAGTGAGAAAAGCCAGAGATGGAAGAGACAGCAAGGCTGGTAAAATGTGCATGCTTAAAAAAACATTTCAGGCTGATGGCTGTGCAAAGAGGAGTCTTCCCCTTCCTTGGGGCACTTTGCAAGGTGGCCCTGTAGACTTGGGGAAATTACTAAGACATTAAGGTGGAAAATGAGTGCTCCACATCAGCAAGACAAATCATTACTAAATTTACAGATATCTACTAAAAATTTATTCCTATTGTTTCAGTAATGGCATAATATTGTCATACATGAGTTGAGTGCTGCATGCCTGAAAGTCACCCCTGTAATGCTTCACCAGTTTAAAAGGCACATATAAGGCAGAAATGAGTTAAAAGGCAGCAAGGCACTATATTAACACTTACATTAAAGACATCACAAGATGCTACATTAATGTCCATTGTTAGTACCTGAAGTATTTCAATGATCTTCAGCTTTGTGTCCATTACCAGGATGTCCTCTTTCTCTGGTTCAGTCTGCTTGACATTACCCTCAGGAGCAGCAGCAAGTGGAGTCATGGGCAAGAACCCACCACCTCTGAGCACCACCTGGGTCATCAGCTCACCGACTCCATGGATTGACCTCATCACATTGCTCCCTTCAGAGAGGTAGGTAAACAGGTATGGTTATGATGGTGTAATGGGACTGCATTAATAGGGCAAGGACCCTTGACATCCTATGAAGAGAAATTGTCTCAACATTAAACAAAGCGAGGTGGACACCTAAATCCCTGGAACACATGGAAGTCAACAGAAGTACTGCAGTACTTTCAGAACCTCCCTGCCCTCCCCCTGTTTCATTTAGGCATTAGTCAGCTTTACAACCAAGCCATGGACAGAAATAAGTAGAAGATTCCAAACCCACATTGACATTTTGAGATGAACTAGACACTACCAAAGAACGATCTGTTCTGCCAATCGTTTTTCAGCCTTACCTTTACTTTCCTCGCCTTTTGCCATCTTGGTAATAGGGAAGATGGTAGTGATGTGCACACAGTCTAATATAGCAAGGAGGATTTTGGTTAGTCTGAGGAGGTCACAGAAGTTGTAGAAACCAAAATATATCAGATTTCTGGCTAAGTTAACAACCTACCAAAATAATAATAAAAAGCCTGATTAATACTAAGTATTTTGTTATCACAATCAAGTTGTCTTAACACAGTGAAAAGATCAAGAACCTGGCTATAAGTCATATTCCTAAAATATCTTGCAATTCCCTAAGACTGTACAGTAGTACATTTTATCAGAAAGTTTCCTACTTGCTACAGACATTGCAATGCCTGTATCTGCATTTGATATTCTATAGGTAGAATCATGTTATATTTGTCTCATTACAAAAAAGGTAAGATAGGTCAAGACTAGAGGGAATGTAAAGATGTTTTTTATGGTTTTCTCCTAAAAAAAAAGCCAAAACCAACCAAATCAGACATCTGAAGTTTATTGCTACCACATTATGAAGCTTCCCCAAAAGTCCTCCACATGCACTGCTTCAAGATCCACGCATAATAATTTCACTTACACTGCAAATATTTAACATAGTCCCATTACCGGAAATATATTCCCTCAAATACATTGGGTTTGTTCTTTTAAAAGAAATATCACATCTTTTCTTAAATTAATAGTTATTTAGGGAATGCTATTGCATACATTTGCTACATTTTATTTACGGACAACTTTAATAGGTCAGTAAGTTACAGTTCTCTTCCTGAGTAATACTTTAAGCTCTAGAGACTATCTGTGCATGCAGAAATAGTGTTTAGTTTCTGAGACTATTTATTTCAGTAAAGCTTGACTTTGCAATAACACTGAGAGCACAAAAAGTAAACAAAGCTGCTGCAAATCTAAGACATAAGCTCACATTCATTAACTGTATTTCAAGAACTATCATTGCAAACTCACAAACTTCAGCAGGGTTTGCTTGCACGCAGAGAAAAGCCTACAGTGGAAAGGAGGAGCCTGCTCAGGCTCAGCACTCACTAATTACTTGTCAATCTACTTGGTCTTGGCAAAAAAGTACCAACATTCCACAAAAAAAATAATAATTAAAAAAAGGATAAAATCAGAACTGGATAACTACCTCAAAAGTGAGCTTATTTTTCTCTTTATCAGAGAAAGGGAACCTCTGACACACCACATCTCTTAAATATTCCTCTACAAATTCCATTGTTTGTGCAAATCTCTCCTTAATTTCATCTTTGGAAGTTCCACTGCTATCATAGCTGAAGAGGAAAAAAACAAAACAAAACAAAAAACAAAACAAAACACAAAACTTAGCATGCAAATACACAGGGCTCTTTTCCCCCGACACCATTTTGCATTGGTTTGTCAAAATCTAACAAGAGTTAAAGGCTGTTAAATAATTTATCCAAACGAGGGAGTCAGGAAGCTGACGCCATAATTTCCTGGCTTTGGCTGGTTTATCCCATATGCTCATTTTGCACTATTTAAAAATGTCTGAGGAAAACAAAAAAAAGAGAACTTTGTCCCAATAAATGAAAAAAGAAACCCTCATTATTTTGGTGGAAACAATGACAAGCTATGTACAACATCAAGGAGAATGGATGTGGCCAAGAGATGCTGACTGTGGATGCTATTTTTCTTCCAAGTAAAAACCAATATATACGCAAAGTAGAAATTAACTTTTCATAATACAAAATTCTAGGTGTGTTTCTCAGCACATGCAGAGTATTTGAAAAAGAATCCCCACTAACTTTCACTAACTACTTTTGTTTTCCCATTTGATCACGTATCACTGTGTAGCCTCTGCCAGAGCTGAAGCCATTTGTTTTTCTATTTTGGCATTTAAAGTCGAATATGATCTACTGCATCTCTCTCGGCAAACTAGGCTAGCAAAGAGAGAAGGGAGGGAAAACCAAGAAACCATTAAATACCATTACTAATACTGACAAGACTCAAATTCCTAACATTTAACATGAATTTTAAATGTCATTTTCTCCAACTGAAAAACTGAGTTCTAAACAGTTGTAGTATAGATTTTAAATCATCTGTACTACAAAGAGTTAATACAAGCCTACGGTCAAGGAATCATGTCTCCAGCCTAGCTGTGGTTTTGCATAGGATTTTCACTACTGTATCAGAGTATCTTCCATTGGAAGTTAGGGAATGTGATTGTCTCCAGCTCATTACTTGTTTCAGCATCTTCCCCTTTGGTTTTGCTTTTGATTGTGCAAACAACCGTATGGACAATCTGCCTTGAAAAGTCTATACTCTAATCACATAAGGCAGGAGGAAAAATGACACGGTCCTCCCTTGCTTTCATCCCCAAGGGCGAGGTCACCTGCCACATCATCCAAATCAGAGCCAGAGTATCACTGTGCATTTTGAAGACAACCTCCTCCTACCTCACAGCTTATACCACGGACACGCAGGAAGGTTATTCTGTTCTCGGGAAAGTTCTCTCCAGCAAACATAACAGGCAAATGAAACTATGGGGTTTGAATACATCATGTGCTTCTTATTTTTTCTAAATTTTTAATCAGAAACAGCACAAATAATGCAGGAGTTGAGAGCTGATCTGGTTTTGTTTTTAAAAAAACATCACAAGTGATGTAATTTCCTTTCCCACACCATTCCAGCAACTACTTACTCATCAATAGCAATTTCAGAAGGTATTTCAGACCACAGACGAGCATACTTCACTGGTGTTACTTGTTCCTGGGGGTCACGATCAACGTGCATATGAAGCATCAACCGGCAGAAAGATGCTCTTAGATCATATGGCAAGTTTTCATCAGACATGCATCGGAGAATGAGGTCTACATCCAGCTGGCCAGATATTTCATTTATGGCTAAGTACTGTCGATCAAGGCACATTCTAGCAAAGAGGTTTAGTTGGTATCTGCAGGGGAAAAGAAATACATAAACAAACAGCTTACACTTTAATTTCCAGAACGTCCACTGGGTGTAGTACCGATATATTCTTATGTATTAACAAAATCAATCTTACTTTCTCCAGTAATATGGCTAATACTTATTATGGAAAGAATAAAGTCCTTCTCAAACACTAGTAAAAGGCAGCATAGTGGATAAGTGGGAAAATATAATTATTCTTTTTATTCTGAGAGTTACATAGAATTAAGTAATGTTGTTTAGGAAAGCTACAGAAGAACCTGAAGAACACTTAGAGCAACTCAGCCTAAACACTATATAAGACCAAACATCTTTTACTGGAGCCACAGTTGTTCACTGAAGTAAAACCCTAGATGGACTACAGAATCATTAAAAATTAGGTACCTGATTAAACAACTACTGAGCTCTGCTCCCTTTGGGGAAGGAATTAGTAGAGGAAAAACTAAACTTAATTCCTAAGATTTTCAGTCCATGAACTAAAAGCAAGCAACTGGTATTTAAAGTCATGCACATTCAACAGACTGATTAATTAACCCCCAGACAAAAAACACATGTCCAACATTCATGAGTATTCACAAAGGCTTGTGTTGAACAGTGTCAGCTGTGAGGTTTCCCAAAGAAATTAACATTTAATTGAGAGCAGACTCCTTTTCACACTTAGCACTCCTCATGGGAATTTGACCAAACTGTGTTCTAACCTCTCGTTTTAAGTATGTTCACAAGTATATAATGTAGACTAAAAGTAATTAACACAATCAATTCTATTTAAAACAAGTGGTCTCCCTTTGAGCTCAGCTTTCCAACAGGCTCAGAAATACATATTATGAAGTCTTCTGCAAGACCATTTCAGTGGAAGAGATAATGCAAAATAAGATAACTGTTAAAAAACCAAATCCACTTGTACTTTCTGCAGCACCACAATCGAGTCCGTAAAACTACTCTCAGAAGTTTACAACCCAGACACAGGAATTTGGTCTGGGCTGAAACCTGATCTTACACCACGCCAAGAACTTGGTGTCTTGTCAAGTCATCTGGAAACATCGCTTCATGTTAGAAACTGCTAAAAGCACAGCTTAAGCTGTACAAGAGAGCACTGCACATAAATCAAACCAAACTTGTGGCATTTTCATAACTTCATTGTCCTGCTGAGAACTACAGGACCACTAAAGGCTTTGAGCTTACAAAGAAATGTAGAAGGCAGAATGAACAGCAGTGACTCCTTTAAAATCAAAAGCAAAGCCATAGGCACACTCAAATCCTATTCTTCCCTCAAGCGGCTGTTCACCCCAACTACCATCTGAATATAGGTAACCTAAACAGTCACCACACAGGCTTCTCTCAAAACACCTTATCAGGAACCACGCACAAGTACAGGCACTAAGTGCTGTGTAAATTCAATGCATTCTAAGCCTCAACTAATTTTTAAACAGTTTAAAACTTGCTCATGTTGATAACTGGACTTCTTACCACAAATAACTTTGCGCGTTTAGCTCTCACTTCAGAGAGACTTCATGCTTGCTCTCTAATGGCTGTTTTGTCCATGCAACCAGTAACCTTACTCCCAAACCAACTACATCCTATACACCAAAGAATTCCCCACACAGCCTTGATGAACTTTGCTAGCCAATTGTGCGTGCTGTTAACCTGTAGTAGCCGAGCACGTCCCGATCTTCCTTCTGCCCTTCCTTAGCATCCTGAGCCAACTCTCTGATACTCTTACTGCGGATTTCCTTGTTACTGTCTCTCCAGAACAACCACACTTCTTCCTCATCTTCTCCAACTTCCAAGGCATTTTCTCCACTTGACACTTCTTCAAACTCAAATCGAGAGAGGACCAGCCTGCCAGAAGGAAGTTAGGTTAGATTACAAACTGCCAAGAACCATGCAGATTTTTGAGAACATTCAAGACACTTGTTAAAATGTGCTGGTGATATAGAAGTAACTAATTTTATCTCACCTGCATACAGAAAAACATTTTATTCCTCAACTCCGCAAAGTAAAAGCAGGGTATCTTACTCTTTCAGCAGTAGCAGCTTACTATATAAAAACTTTTTTATTAATTAAAGCGTTAGGTTAGAATGAACTAAGAGTATAAGCTCTTAAGGCTGACTCAGCCTTAAAAAGACTAACATTTCAGCTCCATGCTAGCAGTTAAGAAACAAGGAAGATAAAGACACATCTGACTGACTCTCAAAAACATCTTTACAGGAAAACTGGTTCAAAGATGATTTAATCTAGGAAAGGATTTGGTAAACAAAAATACCTAAGAATCTGTTAGTTCTGTATCCAATAAATGTCAGCTTCTTTTTGTTTATGTGGCAAAATAACTAGAAACACATCAGGTACTGAAACTAAAAAGGTTTTGGGGGCTTTTAATTCTTCAGGGAAAAAAAAAAGATCATAGATCTGAAAAAAGGCAAAATAAATACATAAGGATAAGAACAAGTAAGTAATGTAGCAAATTTAAATACTGGTGAAATAAACATAGCCTTTCTGATTTCATTAAGAGAATTAAGTATGAAAGAATACTCTCATCCACTTGTACTTGAAATGCTACCTGACAGAGATCTGCTTCCCTCTTGCAATATTTTGGTAATGATTATCTATGCCCTATTCCACATATTGAATAAACCCATCTTCATGGAGATAATTGGGATTTGGTGCCTGCTATGATGCTTCAGCAATGACAGTGCAATGCTAAGAGCTGGAGACCAAAATCCTAACCACAAAGGACAAAACAGGTGAGCAGAGATGCATCAGCTTCTGCTTTGCTGCGAGCCGAGCTCAGTGGGCATGCACCCAAGAAGTCTTGCTCACTCCAGACAGCTTACGGACGAAAGCCTGAAGCCCAGAGGAGGATCAGGCCCACAGAGCTCTGCACACCTTCCTGCAGTCTGTCTACATTGATCAAATGCGAGTTATCCAAAAAAATTTCGGACTGCAGGAGTGAGAACACACATCGCAGACATCTGCTGCCATCAATGCCCATTTCCTCTGAATAGGTCCCCACATATACTCAACTGCTTTCTCTAGACCTGCCAGCAATGCTCTCAGCTTTGAAACACCTTCCTTCTGTTTCACACCAGGAAAAGCATCTTTAAAGGCATTAACTTACTTAGTTTCAATGAGAATGTCTGCATTCGTTGGATTCAACACGGCTTTACAAATCAACTCCTGTGTCACTGGAATAGACTTGTTCATGGAAACGCACAGATCTGAGAGGTAATCCAAAAACCTGTTGGAAAACGTGAGCCAAAAGGGTATCAATCATTGTTAAGATCTAGACTGAAGCAATCTACATTTCAGAAAGAAAACATTCAGAACTCCATTTTAACATTGCAGAGCGAGACTGTTGCCCGAGGGGGAAGGTATGGTGAGTGCCAAAATAGAAGTGAACTAGCTGTGCTTCCTTGCTAGCAAGTTGGCAGGTACAGATTTTCGTCAGAAGGTTGAGGAAAAGGGTAACCATATACTTAGAAACATAGATCTCACCTGGGCTCCCTATTTTTCCTCACAAGACTAACAAAAGTGTCAATCTCAGCAGCTGTGATATGCTTCTCCAAGAGCTTGCGATTGTTATGAAGCAGTGCTGTAATAGTGTCCTCGGCCAAGACATCATAGCCAATTTGTTTCTGCATGAAGCCAAACTGCTTTGCAATGTATTCCTTCAAAACAGAGAGGGAATAAGAAAGGTGGTGTAATTAATTCTCAGAATTTAAGAAAATAATCAACAACAGAAAACAGCAATACGTTTGTCAATATCAACATCTCAAGCAGTGAACTAGATTAGATTCAAATTGGTGTTTCCAAAGAAAGCAAGTGTTGACAGATAATCTTAACTTCTCTCCCTCCCGGGCTAGACCCCACCAAGGCATTCATCCTTATCTGATATGAGTTTATTCTTAATAAATGGCAATGGTAAATTATCAGCCTTAATTCACAGGCCAACTTTCAATGGAGCTTGTAGTATGCAAGAGTTAAGAAAGTCTTACAATTCACCTGGATTTGACAGCTAGTCATTCTGTTGTTTTCCTAAATTCCCCTTAGAACTGGTACTAATTACATTGCAGATACTGTCTGACAGAGATGAACAATGCCAGACAGAGTAAAATTGAGCAACCCAAAAATCTCTTGCTGACT
This sequence comes from Nestor notabilis, assembly GCF_000696875.1. Lineage (NCBI taxonomy): Eukaryota > Metazoa > Chordata > Aves > Psittaciformes > Psittacidae > Nestor > Nestor notabilis. The sequence continues at coordinate 55,024 of NW_009932375.1, read as the reverse complement.
GTACAATCACGGCGCAGCATAGCAGGGTTTAATTAATGGGATGCAGCCTTTATTTTTTTGGAGCACAGGAACAGTGTCAGTGCCATTGAAAAGTACAGACATATTTCAAACCTGATTCTTCCTATAATCCTGCTGAGAGTGTCTCAGCACTCTGTAACAAAGCCGGCATATGTGTCTGAAAGGAGCATGACGCTGGTCTCCAAGCTCTTCCAACCGCAACATGGGGCCATCGCCACTGTCTGTAAATGGTGCTTGCAACAACTTGAAAATCTATAGATTTATTAAAAAACAAAGGTAAAAATCTCATGAGACACTGTCTTCATCTGATAAAAATTAGTGTGCTGTGTCAGTGTCTTTAAATTGCTAAAAAGCACATCAGAAACACAACTATAGTTACCCAGTTCCTTGGCTGTAGAGTAGCCTGGACAGAAGACATTATTAAATGTCTTAAACCATGACAATCATCTTAACATCATATTCTGTAGTTTTTAATTCTAGCAGTGGTATGTTTGCAGTCTGCTGCAAGCTAGAAACTCAAAGGATCTTTTGGTTCCAATAATTTGGCCAGGCTCACTATTACTAGGTTCTCTTTTCTGACAGCCTTCTTGCAGGCAGTGTTTAGAGAAAAATGCAGCCTACCTGCTTTAGAATATTCTGTTCTCTCATCAGCTTTTGCCGTTCTCTATTAGGTTTAGAAAATACCACTTCAAGAACATCTTGCCCAGAATTAGTTCCACCAGTAACAAAGTAGACCAAATCCTCCAATAATTTGGTAACAGATCTACAGGAAATCCAGAAGTTGTTAATACAAGACTACAAACTGTCTGTTAAAAGAACAACACCAGTGTAAGTTTGTATAGATTTCAAAATACTAAGTGAGAAAAAGAACATCAATTAGAGAGTGACTCAGAGACTGGATAAAGCACATAGGTTTGTACCGAGCTTAAAATTAGGAACTAATGCTCCCTGTTGCTATATCCCCTTACTGTAATAGCTAAACCACAGCATCACTAAGACAATCATATCACTTTAGGGCAACTATACACTTGCCAAGTTCTATTTGGCAGTTCTTTCAATTGCCAGAAAAAAAAGTAATCGGGGGATAATTTCTCCCAAGGCCAAATACAAGATGTTGGCTATAGAAGCACAGGGCCCTGGTTTTACACAGCCAACCATGCTCTTTTTGTGTGGCCACATACTTTCCACAGATTGTCAGAGGATTTGCAAGAAGTCATATGTTCAGTCTTCACAAGGTGGATTATAAATTCCCACACTCAATTTGCAAAGCCCATCAGGAAAGGTATGCTGTGGATTATTCCTCCAAGTTCACAACAACAGTTCTCAAGCTCCCATCTCACAAAGCAACAGGCAGGGCTTGACAGAATAGGCTTGAGAACCTCCACTATGGACATGTCAGCAATAAAACCATCAGCTTTTTTTGGTTTTAAAAATCTCATTAAGAAACCAAATCCCTCTCCTAAAATAACATACATAGACAAAATTTGCAGAGAGGCAGTTACTGAATAAAGAAAACAACATTATCTTGTTTCCTTACCTTCTTTCATTCTGGGTTATTGTTCCCTTTTCCAACTTGCCAGCAATGGAACCTAAAACCTTACTTGCATCATTTGCAAAATCCAAGTCCCGAACCTCTGCAGGGGAAACTGGTACTATAGCAAAAGCTTCTTTGTCTTCTTTCACTGGAGAAGTACCAATCTGAAACCCAGAGAAGTTTTACCATTAAACCACAAGGCAGAAAACAAAGCACTGATTCACATACTCCGTAATAATAAAGCGGAAGAAAAGCCACACTCCGCTTTGGCAGTATGAGACTACTGATGAAATCAAAATTTTAGAGAACAGTACCACTCTGTGCGAGCTCAAAGCTGCTCCTAAACCCAGAGAAATATCAGGTGAGATTGCAAAATGTTGCTGTAAACAGTGGAAAAAAAAAATCCTCATTGTGATAACTGTAGCACAGCAGAAATGGAACAGCATAACTAGTAAACTACCATGAAAACCTAGTCCTTAAGATAAAATATTCTGGGTAGGCACTATTCATTACTGTTACACTGATTGCTGTTTGACAAACCCCGCAGTCTCAAGGGACTGGAACTTATGCAAACAGCACTTTAATTAAACTAGAGGAATCAATGGATGCGCTTACATAAAGTAATAGAACTTACTTTAAGCATCACAGGTTTCTCCTCCTCTTTATCAATAGGGATATTGGTACTGTGAACCCAGGTGTTGGTGCAAAGGTGTCTAAGTCTGACGTAAGAGTTCCTGAAAGAAAGTCAAAAGTTTCAAAGCATGAGTCAGTTTCCCAGATGGGAAATCTTTGCATTGTTCAAATTGCAAGATGTTGCCAGGAACAAGTGGGAATAATAGTGTCATCTTCATCCTGCATACCATAACTGGAGTAAGACTCTTCTTCCCTTATTTCATTCTATAAATTTAATTTAGGAAGTAGTCTTATATAATGAAATAGATTCTGCTGTAAAACAGAACTACGTCTGTATTTTGTTGTGTAACAGCTGCTGCACAGTAACAAATTAAGCCTCTTCAAGCCCTCACATTCTAGGATCCAATCCATGAGCTTTCTCCCTTACCTTATTTTTCAGCCCATAACTCACTGAGATCTAGTTTACATTTTCTAAACTGAGAAATTTTTGAGTGTTCGTATAGCTAGTCGATGTTATACAAGCACCAAAGGTCCATTAAGAGATCAGATCATGAGACTAGTGTGCAACAATTTTCTCTAGCCCTACAGGGACAGCAGTCCCAGACTCTTTTCTCAGACACTTCTGGCAATAACACTAATATGCATGTACCAGCTCTTCAATAAAGATGTCAAGGCAGAGCCAGATGAGCACCTTAGTCCAGGACAAAAACCAGTCTCTCAGCTGCAGTACAATCTCCTCTCTCCACACAACCATGACAGCCCAAAGGACAGAGGAGGCAGACAGAACCACTGCTTTTGGTGGCCATGATAACTTCTGCTAACTTAAGAGTATCTGGAGATTCGGACAGTTGCTTAGATGGAATAAATGTGCCATGCTTTCTCAGTGGGAACAGACAGCCCAGAGCCTGCAAGCAGACTGAGCATCTTTGCAGGGTACAGCACCTTTTCAGTAGCACGGACACGTAAACAACAGAAAATGAAGTGCTAAATACCTGATGTTACATCCTAGCTAACATAACAGAGACAGGTCATGGGAGTGGCTTGATAGGGCACCCAAGGCTTTTAGTCCCAGTTTATTCACTGGCAAGGAAGTCAATCTCTATTTTGCCATCTGTAAAATGGTGTTCCGTTACTCGTAACTCCATTGTAAAGTACTGAAGTGGAACTTCAGGCACTTGTTAAGCATTTCTGTTTTAATGTGAGAAAGAATCTTAATTCTAAAGGATTAAAGAAAAATAGTGGGAGACAGAAAAGAAACCTCCAGAGCAGGGTTGTATGCTTAGCTGTACCTGGGGACAAGGCTGTCTCCTCCTCGCAACGTGGTAGGATCCAACTCAAATATGGAGGAGATATCATTTCCTTCAGGCACTGACACCAGAGAGTATGCCATCTTCTCCTGAGCACTGTGCAAGCCTCTTCTGGAGGCATCCTGCTCAGGGTCCAGCTGCAAAAGAAGTTCCATCACACAGTCAGACCCAGCCCTTCAAACCCACCTGCCTAGTGATAAATAGAGGTGTCCAGTAATTGCAGACATGACTGAACCACTCCAAATACCAGTTAAGACAGCCAGGCTTTAGGACACCAGTAGAACTGACAAGTAGCTGCTCTTGCCAACCATTTCTTTGCTTTCCCTGATGTTAATAACTTCTAAGTATTTCTGGATCACAAACAATATATCCTAAACCACAGAGGTTATGTCTTGCAGACAATGCCGTAAGAGACTCTGAACCCCCCTGCCGTTCACCCCATAGCACACTTGTTTCAGATGACCCACATCTGCCAAGATCCCCACCCTGACACTCCTAGCTCTCAAAATGTGTTGGACATACTGCAATTATCACTCTAACAAAGTAATTACAAGAACTGCTAATATAAAAACCAGCAGCACTATGTACCAACAATCTTGCTGGGAAATAATCAACTTCAGCAGCGAAAATGGGACATCTATCACAGACAAACAAAACAAAAAGCTAATCAAGAAGTTAGATGTCTTGTTCACACTACAACTGATGATGCACTGAAACACAAGGACATGCTACAAAGGCCATGGCATCAGAAGTATCTTTATTCCCAACGTGGCAGCAAATTACCAGCCTCTTTTAAGCAAAATAAAGATGCTAACATCAAATGAATAAACCCCTGGATTTTCAGATGAAAGGAAAAAAAGGGGTAGGAAAAAAAAATGAAGCTAAATGGGAAAAAGGAACAACTTTCTTTAAAATCCTTCCTAGGGAACTACCAGTTACCAGTAGTCAATAAAAGAGTTGCTAACTGTCTGACACAACACAGGAGCCAGCTGTCCACGTATAAACATCTGATTCTTAGGTGTAATTTTCGAAGTGATCAAGCAGTTCATCAGCTTCTCTGTGATCACGGCACTGGTGGAAGGCTCAACACTCCATTCCAAGTCCTGGTGTAAGGCACTGCAATCCTTAAACATACGGAAAAGGTATCTAACATGACTTGTGCCTCAGGATACTCTGTAGTTAGCACATTTGCAGTCAATGAACTTGGCTGCAAAGTAGTGACATTTAAAGTCTGATTTTGCACATGGGAACAGGCAGCTAGCTGTATGGAACAGAAATACACATTGGGAGTGTGCCTTCAAGAAAAGAAGTAACTATACACTCAACAGAGTCCATCTGGAGGCTTTACACCAGGAGAAATTCGCTCACTTGGAATAAATTCCCCGAATATCAGCTGTCTACTTCGTCCCCACAGTAAGGCAGCTGCTCTGTATTCACAATTTGTACTTCAGGAGACAACTGGTCAACTATTGAAACTGTGGTAAAGCTGAAAATGAGTTGTAAACAGAAAGTAGGAAATGGGGCAATTTAAGGAGAACTAAACCTACAACCCCAAAGCTGACAACAGCAGTCTCTTTGAACTTTGAAAGGTACTGCCTGGCATCTTACCCATGCCCATTTAAACCCTATTCTTGTACAGTTCACTAAGGTAATAAGGAGAAAACAACAAACCACAGAGCTGTGCAAAGAAACCTGCTGTCTTGCAGTCAGCTCACATTTGGATCAAGTTGGAGTTTGGATAAAGTTGGATGAAGCAGCCTACACCATCCTGTCACCAGTGAATGTTAAACGATGCAGTAATTTCATGTCAGAAATGAATTATGTGCTCCTGATTCTATCCTTTACGGTCTATTTTTGCCACCTAGTGGTAAAAGAGACAGAGCAGGAAAAATTCAGAGCAACTCAGAAGCCAGTGTGTTACCATTATTACTGCACTTATCAGTAGGAGACATTAGCATAGCACCAGGAGGATGGGTGGCTACATGGCAGACCTCGACACTGATTAACTTTCAAAAAGTTAAGCCAATAGAATAGTTCAATGTTGGATTTTCCCCACAAACAATAGCTTAGGGTGGGGGAGTGTTACATTCTTCAGTACAGTTACTGATGTCAAGCTCTCAGAAGATCAGCGTTTGTTGCCAAATAACACCAAGAGCTAATGAGGATTACAGCTCAATATCTGGGGACAAGGATAAGTGTTTTAATGGCCAGGCTATAATGACAGATCCTTTTAGGAGGAGAAATCCACACTGCAGGATTTCAAAGCATCACATTGCATTCATCTTTCAAAAATCAGAGGAGTAGTTCTTTTTCATATCCAAATGAAGCAAATCTTCCATAATACAGGACACATTACCAAGAAAGCTGTATAAGCCTACAGTCAAATCCAACTAGAAGAATAGAATCTGCAATGGAAAGTGCTGTTCCACTTTTATCTTTTTTCGACTCTTGAAACAATGTTGTTTCCCTTTGACACCAAAGAGAAGCTTCTATTAATAAAAAACATCAGTACACTCACTGTTTGACACAACATTTATTGAAAACAAGACTTACTTTCACAGGACAATCAGAAGAATGGCACCGAAATCATTCTCACCCTGCCATTCTTGCTCTCTAGACCCTTTACCCCATCCTTCCTGTGACAAGCTAAGACCAGAGGGGGAATTAATTTCTTAAACATGGAGGTCAGAAAACTGACTGGCACAGCACTATGTGAACATCCCATTAGGGACACTTGCCATCTGGTACCACCTAGAGCAGCTTGCTTTTCAGGCCTGTTCAAGAGAGTGCTTCAAGGAAGCAAAGTTTTAAGAAACAGGAAGACAGAAAAAGAGATACTACAAAGGGGGGAGGTGAGGGGGTCCACGTAAAGTATAAATTCAGTTCCAAGTGCTTTGCTCTTAACTAAAGCCTAACCCAGTTTTCAACATCCACTCCTCTGGACAGGCCTTAAAAGCCTTCAAGATCATTCTCATTCTTTTTGTTTCTTCACTAGAAACAAAGCCTGAACCATCTATGCACTGGCCAGGTAAACACCTGGGCCTGTGTCAAGCCCTCCTCAATCAGGGGCAAGATCATACTCTTGCCTATACTTACTGAGGATTGACACTCCAGGTCATCTTCCTCATAGTCAGGGTTTACCTGATGAAACAGAATCACAGGCACGTCAAAACTCTAACAGAGCTGGAAGCGGGAAACAACCTCAGCATGCTCTAAACTTATTTTGTAAGCAATGCACTCTACTGCTACAGCACTACAGGCATGCAGAAAATACACTGTGCAAACCAACTCATTCCTTACCAGGCAGCTGTCTGCCCGCAAAGTAGGCAGTTAGTTAAGTAATCTGCACACACGCAGAGAGATTTATCTTGTTCAGCATAACCACTAAAGGAGCAAGAGGGGTAAAGAGTTATCAAGTTTCAGGGGGGGTTTAAAATTCCCAAGTGGAAATTCCAACTAGGAATTACTGGCTTGGGAGAAATCTTGAACAAACTATTCTAACCATGGATCAGGTGGGCAATCTCCTCTGGTATATTTTTGCATGATGTAAGACCATGGTTTTGGTTTGGCTGACTAGCAAACTCAAGATTTACTGGAAAAGCTCTACATTGGATCCCTCATTACTGAAAAGGATTTGGCAGCATGCATGTGACTAAACACTTTCTCCAATCTGCTTATTAGAAGAATATAAAATGGATATTTAATCTGGGCTTTTCTCACTTAAGCTCTCAGGTCAATAGCATTGGCTGAGACAGCCTTTCTGCCCTGCTACACTCCTTACATCCAGGACAGCTTTTACTTAAAGGTTTGTGTACTGGCATGTTGATATATCCATGCTTTGAAGTAAATAGAAGTAGTTTTAATAAACATTTACAAGTGTTAAACAGCAAAACTCACAAAATTATAACCCTCAGTCTTTTTGGGTTTTTTTTAAATAAAATATCTTTAAATCTTATTTCAATGGGGGAAGGACGTCCACCACAGAGACAGACAGACTTATTTTGTGCTTGGACAGCTAAGCATTATTTGCAGTTCTTATGAGACTGGTCTGAAGTCTAACTACATTTTCATTTTACACTCAGTTCAGCTCAGAAATCAGTGATTCAAGGGAAACTAACAATAGTGGAATTCATTTTCTCCCAAAGGCTCTCAGCCATTTACAATTTATTCATCTATTAATAAATTCATCTTGATTCTACTGACCACATGACAGAATACCATTTAGTGTCTATTCTTTGCAGAAGAAGAGTTACTGCCTCTAGAATTCATACAAAAAGTGAAATAAGCTCAAGACTACCCCTGTACCATGGTATTCTGCCATGTCTTTTTCATCTTGCTTACTATGTTTAGCTTTCTACTTATGTATTAATACTAAGGACCCAAACACCGCTCTCCTCCCCTCCCCTGTGCCTATTTTTATGGCAGAAAATGAAAGATTTTCAGAAGGTGTAAAAGGAAGAAAATACTGTGGAAGGAATGGCAGAGTTCCTAAGCAAGCCCCAACACCTACCTCTGCTGCCAGGTAGTGTCCAGTAGCAAGGTGTTTGAACCTGAAAAGGCTATTCCAGTACCCCGCACCACCACGACAGGGATCATGCTGCACCACCTACAAGGAAAGGGAAACCACATGTACATTCTAAGACATTGACCTCCCCTTCAAACACAGCATTTACTGTATTTCATGTACAGGTAAGAGGAAACAAGGAGCTGCAGAAAAGATGAAACCACCTTTCATATGTGAACACCACACAGTAAATACTTTGGGCTGGCTACAATTAGTTCAGTTCAAGTTATGAACAATGGCACGAAGATTATGGTTCCAAGTTGGCAGAGAAGTAATTACAGAAGGTGCTCTAGATGTGCATGTGTCTTGAAATAAAATGCAACAATTCATTTACCTTTTTGGTATAACTAATTTTTTACTTTCACCTTCTCAAAGTAGATGAGGGAAGACACCTGGAAATATATTTCAAATGCAGTGTTGTTGTACAGAAGAATATGAAGATATTTATATTTACTCTCTAAACTCTCCTGTGGCAAGCAGAGCCTCCAACATCAGATGATCTGTTACTTCATATCAGCAACTCTGTGGCTGCACCCGCTTCCTGAGGGTAATCTCAGCATAGCTGACCTGTGCCTCTCGGGAAAGGACTATCTTACCTCTGCCTTGCGTTTACCAGCAGGTAACTGCATAACGGGTAAATGGAGGACCAGTGGATGCCCAGTGGTAAATGTGGACAGTAACCACAGAAGCTCCTGTGGTGTCCTAACTTGTCAAAGTAATGATAATTACAGGTAGGCTTTCCATTCAAATAGGGGAGAAGCTGTGTATCAAAGCAGACACTTCTGGAAAAAGATGAAAAACACCTATCCACCATTCCAACTAATTTTATGACTCTTACATGCAGTTTGCAGGGCAAACATTTAAAATCATAGACCTCTAGTAACACCAAAAGGTTGAGGCTATTTTAAGAAGCCAGAGATGTTCAAGGTCACTATTTAAAAGCCAAGTAAAGAAAACAGATAATTCAGACAAGCAACACACAGGGACTAGCAAAGGGTTGCAATCTCCAGTCAAATGCGGATATGCATAATCACATTATTCACATCAAAACCAGAGTGTTTGGTACACTCAGCAGGACAGTTGAAATTATTAGCTGGTGTTAAACTTCAGTGACTGGTAAGAAAATAACTTCACAGATGTTTCTTTGTCCCCTTTTTCTGAACTGTCAGGAACCTGAATTTGAGAGCTCTCTGCTGCACCACCAGAGATCAGAACTCCGTTTTGATTTTGCACAGAAAGGACAGTAAGTAAAGACATTTTAAGATTAAACATCTAACACCAGGAGGGCTTTTACCTTAAAAAAAATAAATAAAAAGGAAAGAAAAGAAATCCATGTACACTGTTTTTAAACAGAAACAGTCACTGTTCCTACAAAGCCACCTACAGCTTGAGTTACAATTCTTACCTCTACCTCCCACAGTGCTTTTGAACTGGTTGCAGACGTGGCTGACTGCCTCCCTGTCGTTCTCAGGAAAACATGTTGCTTCTTCCTATGCTCATCACAAGTCAGGAACTTCTCCTGTTCTGCATGAAAGAGTCTCACCACATCCCCCTGTCAAAGACCAGACAGCATCGTCAGTGCAGATGTTATCCATCAGCAAAGAAGTTATAAGCAACTGGAGTTTTGAGTCTCACCCCTTTGAGAATATCATCTTTGTTATCACTCCATTTCATAAAGAGGACTATTTTCCAGCTTGTATTGCAGTTCACGGAGTTGACCTAAAAGAAGAACTAAAACCATTAGTCCCACTGTCCCAGGCATGGCACGAGATACTGCCACAAACTACTACTGCCTATTGCATTACTCAAGAGGCAAGGTCCTTTCTGTATTTACTCCAGAACAAGTACGTACAGAGTTGACTTGTTAGGAAGTCACTTGCTACACATCATTATGTCACAATTCTTGATTTTGAAGGAAAATTTTAGCTAGTCAAGCAAAAGAAATCGAACTTAAACCTCTGTCCAGTGCACAGAAGAGATAAGAACAGTCTGCTAGCCCTATTAAGTTGCTGATCAAAGAGATTCCTAAACAATGCCGTATGTACAAACCAACTTGCTGATTTGTACAACATGAATCCAAGCAGCTTAGCTGAAACATACAGAGGTTTGTACAACTGCTCCAGCTGTGTCAACCTGCTCTTACCTCATTGCACCCTGGATTATCAACAAGCTGATGACTACTGGCGTGGAGAGGCTGGCCAGCGTTGACAGGATTCAGAACTACTTTGTCTCCAATGACAACCTGCAGATAAGCACAGCATTAGACAGAAATTTGCACCCTGAGAAAGTGCCTTTTCTTTTTTCCTTTTTTTAATGGGAGTGATGGGAGGAAATCACCTTCTTGCAGTTTGGAGAGATGCCAGTCTCGAGTATGAAAACCAGGATTCTGTTTACTTCAGAATTTAGCTCACCACGATCAGTCGCTCAAGCAGAAAAAAAACCCCCGTACTATTGGACTCAGAGGATTTCAGAAGAAACACAGACTGCAATTCCAGTAACTAACCTATCTACTGCTTTTCATGAACTTCCTTCATTGGTTAACATTTAACAAGTAATTCCTATAGAAAAGGTCAGCCAAAACTCCCCCTCCTCCAAGATGCACTTTCATTTCTAAAGTCAGAATCTTGACCAGGTTGGCAAGACAAATGCACTTTATTCTGGACAGTAAAGGTCCTGTTCTTCCCTTCTTCTAGGACAAAGTCTAAAACCAAAAAGCCTTTTCTGTATTGAAAAGAACTATTCTTAGTAATAAAGTGTCTGAGAACTGGTGCAATTGAAAAGCACTTAAGGCCACTAAGACTGCACTACCCTGTGCTTTGGCTTCAACATGTGTGTTAATCTGTCTGTAGAAAAAGAACAGTCACATCAAAACTTATGGGGCTAGTCTACAAGATAAATTATTCTTGCTTGATGAAGTCTGCTATGCTTAGGTGCCAAATACATACCTGAACTATAGGGCACACTGAAGTTTATTACCTCCTTGTTTCAGGTAAAAAGTATACCCAAGAGACTCAGATTTTGTAAAATAGAGATAAAGAGATTAAAATAGTAATGTATTTAATTTGGAACCAATTATTTTACAGGTTTCCCATGAACAGGACCATTTAACGTCATTATTACTTCATTCCTCATATGCAAAATGAGGATGTATTTTGATTCCAAACTGACAACACTAAAAACCAAGATGCTAATTATTTGTTCCAAATCTACTGAGGGAACTCAACATTTCCTACCATTTTGCACTGGATGGGAATTGTGAAAGGATAGCATAATTAGGTCCCTTATTCCCTCCAACATTAAATCACTCCACATTTCCAAAATACAAGTTACCATAGCAATTTTCCTCCCCCTCATGACAGCATAGGAAAAAGGTTGTTCCTGCATCATCATGCAGTAGCTCTGTGCATTTCATTAATTGCAAGACAGGCCTCCTGAAACAAGGTTTGCCAAGCTGTGCACTAAGCAGTATGTGAAGATATTCCCCTTCACACTTACACTGTCTCCAATGGAACGCAGTTTGTAGAAGGGCTGTATGTAGAACCAGGAACCTTCATTTCCAGCTTCATCCAAGGTCACCCTCATAGCATTCTTCTCTAGCAGAGCTGGAAGCCTCTTATTTACTGTTAAGTATTTGTTACTTTTTAAGTGAAGCAGCTAGAACAAGAATTAGAGTTCAGTTCTAAGAATGCTCATTTTTCCTCCCCTCAAATAATAGAGAGCAAAAGATAACGTTAATACTACACAGGAATTAAAATAACTACTGGATTATATAAAAATACTAATGAACTCATTTCACTTACACTTCTTTCAGTATACAGTCCTACAGCACAAAATATCTTCAGCTAATCCAACTGTCTCTTCTGCAGCAAGTAATAAATGCTTACAAATGCCCTCGTCACTTTACAACAGCCTGTTCAAAATCCCAGGATCAAAACACATAAAATGCTGGGGACTGAGTGGCTTTCCCTGGTAAGAAGGGAGTGGTGGGAAGTAAAGCTGCTCTTATCTTGCCTTGCTCTGTCTCATTTAACAGAAAACATGACTGCTTCTTTGAAGGCTCTCCCCCAGAAGTCCCATTCTTCTACTGTCAGCCACATACCAACCTGCAGACTGCACACCATCCGCATAGATACGTATACTGCAACAGGTCACATCCCAGCTCCCAACCCACCCAGCTCCAACCAGCTGTTGTTAAGTTCCCAATAAATTTAGCAGACAAGTACTTTTGTACAGAAAATCACTTTCTGATGCCTTTTGCCTATCATAAATACTCACAGAACATATGGGAGTTACAGGAAAACACAGGCAAAAACTTATCACTGCTTTTAATAGTGTTGATGTTGGTAGTCCAATCAAAAAAGGATATTATTATTTTTCTTTCATCAATAAAAGCACTTATAAGTACTTTCTCCCCCTGCCTCCCCCTCCAAACATGCAGGCCAGCAGTGCACTTCATTCAGCCAAGACAGGCACTTCCCTGTCCTTCCTCCATCAGGATGCTCCAAATCCTGCAACTTCTTCAAAGGGCAGCCAACCAATTTCTCTTTGGAACAAGAAAGCCCAGGCTGCCTGTGCTCCTAGCCCCCTCACTCTGTTGGCTGGTACTGTGCCATCAGAATTAAATAAAAATCATTTGTATAGGGATTTCTAAATCTAAGGTTCAAAATGCTCAGATAAGTATCCCTACTTCTGAAGTGCTGAGGCAATCTACCTAGTAGAAGTAGGTCTGCTTTGGTTTCAGGGTAAACCCACATCTGCTGGTTCCCATCATGTTCCCCATTTATTAAAGACCTGTCTTTCTTTAATCATGCAGTTATTGTACTTCCCATTTTTCTTGGGTTTGATGCATGATCTTTTTTTCCTTTTCATTCCCTGGGACTTAGCATATCCTTTGCTTCAGTGGACTGTAATTACCTATATGGCTTGATTTTCCTTCTCTGTGTCAATTAACTATTTGATGTGTCAACATTTGATTGTGAGAGACTGTATCTGGCATTGTACAATGCTCTTCCAAATGGCCAACTCTAATGAAGGCTCTAAAGAGGTATTTCTGAAGAAAGGAAACACATGGTGACCTCAGAAAAAGCACAATTAACTCATAATAAAAAACCAAAAGGACTCCATCCTAGCTATACGTCCAGTTCTGCTTTACAGGATCCCACTTCAGGACACAGTTATACCTTGCAAAACTAGACCTTGTCCGTGAATTCGAGGAATTTGAAGTCATATCAAGCAGGGGAGTTTGATCAAAATCCTATACAGCTTGCAAAGATGTTCACAGCCTACCTGGATAACATTGCCGTATTGGATGACTGTTCCCAACAGCTTTCTGTTTTCAGTTTCATTCTGTTTCTTTTCCAAATCTGCCGCATGCTGAAATTGAAGGAGAATAATGCAATTACTGACTGGTTTATAAAAAGAGTGGCCAAAGACTCGAGGTTCTTTAAAAGTATTTCAAAGAACTGGAGAAACAGTGAGCATCGGAAATGGTGCAGTTTCCTTCTTCCAACAGCATAATTTCTAATTCCCTTCTTCAGTTGTTCAGGAAGATAGACAAACACCATTTAAACAACCTATAATTGCATAGAATTGTTTAGGTTGGAAAATACCTTTAAGATCATTGAGCCCAACTGTTAACCCAGCACTGCCAAGTCCACCACTAAACCATGTTCCTAAATGCCACATCTACACATCTTCAAATATCTCCAGGGATGGTGACTCCACCGCTTCCCTGGGCAGCCTGTTCCAACGCTTGACGACCCTCTCAGTGAAGACATTCCTCTTGTCCCAGACCTTGTTACTTGGGAGAAAATACCAACTCCTCCTTTCAGGTAGTTGTAGAGAACAATAAAGTCCCCCTGAGCCTCTTTTTCTCCAGACTGAACACCCCCAGCTTCCCCAGCTGCTCCTCATCACGCTTGTGCTCCAGACCCTTCACCAGCTCCGTTGCAAATCTCTGCATACACTCCAGCACCTCAGTGTCTGTCTTGTAGTGACGGGCAAAATTGGGTAATTTTTTTTAATAAAACCTGAGATGAAAAGCTCAGACAAGATAGAAGACAATCCATGAGAAGGTAACACCACATATATGGGAGGAGGTGAAAAGGGATGGGTAACAGCTCAAGCCAGGAAGTCTATCTACCTTTCTACTGACTTCTGTACAAATTGGAAAGAAAGGACCTCAACTTTGGTTCTTTATTTTACTTTGCCAACACAGGCCCCAAGTCTTCTACAGCCTGTCTTTTTATGGCAACCCGAATCATCTTCACCATGCAGCAGGATTATTTGTAAGACATTTATAAATGCCCACTGCAGCTTTGAACATGTGAGTTCCCAACCTCCCAGCACCACATAGTGTGTACTTCATGAGGCTAAAGGATATTCTGTGCTACATTAGAGACCGGCTGTGAAGATGCAACTGAGCATTTCTGTACCACACTAATACAGTAATAAAAGGGAAAAATTGAATAATCATAGGGATACATTGTTCTATTTAATAACTTCATTTCTAACTAATATCTTACACTTTGATTTGTTTTCACAAGTGAGCTATTTTGTCCAGGCTGTTTTTAAACTATTTCACTTAGTGAAGAAATTCTCTCTCACTTGACATGAAAGATGACTTGTTTTTCCATTAAAAAAACAACTAAATCCGAATTTGCTTTAACTGGTATCTGGTGGTGGAGAGTAATTTAAAACTAGACTTTTTCGAAGCCTAAGAATCAAGGTTTATAGTTTGGTCCTCAGATCTCAAGGACAAAAGTAGGTCCAGTTCTCTGCTGGAGAAGCAAAGCGCTCACAGTTCCTAACTGTAGTAAGTATAGTAACACAGGAAAAAGTTCAGCTACTGCAAAGGAAGAGCATCTGTATACTGTTACAAAATTTCATCATCTTTAGCTTACATAAAACGTGCTATTTTTGGAAGTTGTGTTAGGTAGGATAGTTGGCTCTTGCTCCGAGAGAACCTGGAATACAGCTGCTCATTCACATATAAAAATACATTCAGAAACACAATGCCACATGATTTTCTCTTTATTATTGAAATACAACTTTTTTTTTTTTTTTGCTTGATTTCAAAGTATTCTGTTGAAAAATGATTTCTTCAAGATGCTAGGGCCTCTCAACTATCAATGGCAAGCAGAGAAAATAGGACTTCTCTGCCTGCACTGGATTGGGTGCCACATTTATTGTAAGTAAAGAAAATCATGTATTCCGTAAAAATGAGATTAAGACTTTGGATGCATTTCAAAAGCACACACCAAGTGACAATCGTTCAAGAAAGAATCATTTTCTCTGGCCACTAGATGTCAGCTTCTCAATCAGCACAGAGTCTTGATACCAAAGAGAGACAAGTGTCCCACATTTTAAATCCCTTAAATGGCATTAACTTAAAATAACCTGACCTCAGCATCGGGCACATACAGCAGACAATAAATTCCATCAGCAGACAAACAGAAGCCAAAAAAGGCAAGTGATGATGAATACATGTTGCATCATCAATTTTGTTAGGAGTCACACGCACTGATAAAGACATCTGAACACGGGCAGAGGTAACAAATGTACGCACATTTCAGGACACAGCCCCCCCCCCAACACACATCAAACAAAATGC
Source organism: Nestor notabilis (assembly GCF_000696875.1). Taxonomy (NCBI): domain Eukaryota; kingdom Metazoa; phylum Chordata; class Aves; order Psittaciformes; family Psittacidae; genus Nestor; species Nestor notabilis. The sequence goes on along the minus strand of NW_009932375.1, from coordinate 39,356 downwards.
AGAGGATTTTAGTGTATTGCATGTCTGACAAATGGACAAGATGACACATGTACCCATATGACTGGCAGAAAAAGAAGTTCTGATAGATGAGTGATGTACATGGGACCAAATTATTTTAAAGCTGTGCATCAGCCTCAGGTCACTGAAGACCTGATTTGGATGTGATACATAAAGGATCAGCCTTTATGCCAAAACGATGCAGGTTAGATAATCTTGAACAACACTGTAAAATCCTTTCACCATATAAAGCAAGCAGTTCATGCATGGTGGTACATTTCTGTACAAACATCACTTGGCTGGGGCTAAATACTGGGAAAATCACATCCTATCTTTCCATAGGGACCCTGGCTCCACAGGGTGAACTATCAGGTGAATAGGAACCCAAATACATGAACTGGCATGTACTGACGAAAGAGAAAACAACTTTAAATGGCATTCTAATGCAGGGCAATCACAAAGTACTTTACCTCTACATGATGCTGTATTTAGACCACACTTTCTCTTAAAATCCATTAACTCGCACAAAACCTGCTGTCATAAACTCTCCTCTTTGCCTATGCACCAGAAAAACCAAGCCCAGAATCCCCTGTTCCCTGTTGCTGGCATGGTCTACTTCTCTTATCATTAACAAGGCAGAAGAAATGCGGCTCAAGTGAGGGACTTTTGTGCTACAGCCAGTACCAAAATAGCTTTCTCCTTGCTAAATTAATACTTCTAGGTTATAAAATTATGTTTTCAGCAGCAAAATGAGTCAAACAGTCAGCTTTTGTGAAATGCAGGAGCAAGGCAGCCATATGGCAATCAGTAAATGACACTCTCCTACAGGGCCATTTCATATTTCAGTCTACAATGAGCTTAATATAGGCTTAAAGAAACTAAAAATATTTAGAATTGTAATTTTGACATGAAGTATTCCAGCTATGTAATTTTAACATAAACATGGAGTTTATTTAACTCTAAATTCAACAGATGGTATTTAAGTTAAGCTGGCTTTTTTTTACATAGGAATTCTAAAAACAGCAATCAACTGCTTTACTAGGTTTTCAACTGCTGAATGTCAACATTTTACACAGAAAATATTAAATACTGCAAACTAATAAGGAAGAAGAGGCTGTCTGGCCTTATAATTACTCATAATTACCCATCAACCTTTACATGTATTAACAGCAGCTATGTTTGTTTGTGGAATCCCTATAGATTTATCAGACTGGTAGCTCAGATGGTATCTACTAGCCCAGCTAACCCTCATGACTTCCCATGTCAAGATGCAACGCTTCAGAATCCTCTACTCTGTGTAATTGTTTGAAGGGTCCTATTTTTCTGCTGTTACCACCGAAAATGCCCACAGAGAGCACTACTACAACTAGCACAGGTTAACGACAAAAGTTTAAACAGTTACCATGACTCTAACCCAGTGTCATACATACCAGTACTGGGAAACACAGACCTTGAACAGCATGTTGTCAGAAATCAGAGTTAGACCTCAGTGAATGTCTCAAAAGCAGTCTTCTATATGGATTTCTATATACTTTCTCAGCGTCTCTTGGTTAATTGTGTCAAGTTGATTGGAAATACATATTTAAAGCAGCATGGATGAGTGTTGATGGTCAAAAGGAGCCTAAACAGGAATACTTACATGCAGTTTGTTGAGTAGCACAGCATCTGTGGTGCTGTTAGCTCCTGGCTTTGCTGCTTTCCAGAACTGCTTTTGGGCAGAGTACCGGTTCATGGGACATAGTTTGAACAGGCAATCTATAAAAACAGATGAAATAAACAGAAGGATTGCTTCAACCATTTGTAATTATCTGGATTTGTGCTGTTAACATTGACCAAGGAACCAGCAGCAAGGAAAGGTTTATAAACAAATTCCAAAAAGCTCTTAATCAGACAAATGCTTTTTTGAGCAACAGGAATGTTGCCCCATGAATGATAAAAATTAACTGTTGCTGCCAAACATCTGATGCAAGACCAGAAAATTTATAACTCGTCCCAGTCAAAATCGGTACCATACTAAAATGGTAACACGTTCCAGTGCTTTCCCAGGCAAACAGATTTGTTCTGCACACTTTCAACTTTCATTTTTTGCATTTTAGCAGGCACACTACTGCAGACAACACAGGTCAGGTTGGGGAGGAGGGTGTTCGGGGTTTTTTTGCTGTTGTTTGTTGAGCTTTTAAATCAAATCCCTCCTATTGCTAAGGAAAAATGAGGCACAAAAAACTGGAGAAACTCATTGGAGAAACTCGCTTAATAAAGTAGCAGCAGCATAAAACACCCCCCAAACAATAGCACCCACAAGCACAGACATTCAAAGCATAGCTCGAGGTAACAGTAAACCCCTCAGGGTGTCAGGTTCTTTACCCGGTCCATCGACACAGTTTATTTAACATTCTGCCTGGCAAAAGCCAGGAATTACAGCTCATTAGTCTTATTAAAAACACTTTTTTTGTATCAAAGAGATTCTAACTTATCAGTAATAAAACCCAAATTAGCTGCCTTTACTGTTTTTCCTCTTCTTTGTTGCTAAGCAACTGAACACGCAAAAAAATAAATTAAGCTATTCAAAGTCAGTGCCTAAAGTAGCAGTGTAGAAGTTTCAACAAAGTGCCAAAAGCCAGAAGGCTGTTCCCAGTGCCTCTCTGGCAACGGCAGGGATGCAAGGCTGCAGGCTTCAATCCACACAGTATTTCTCAAGGCTCCTGGTGTATTCTTATAGGCAAGCACTACAATTAGGGAGGCAGCAAACTGAGGAGAGACCTACCTGGGGGTTTTATCTTCCCTGTCTGAAAAGCACAGCTGCTTATAGGCACACATGATGCATGTCAACTAAAAAGGGAAAAGCCCCACGCTGAAGTCATTTCAGCTCTGCCAGTGTTAAAGGTGCTGAAGGGGTGCTGAAGTTGCCCCACTAGAGGCAGACCTTGATAATTTTACCTTGAGATGCCATTTGAAGCTGACACCTTCACTCTTTTCATGCCTTTCCCAAGGAAAAGATGCATTTGATGTTCCTCTGCCCGCCTAACCCATCTTCGAAGCACTGTTAGAGCCTACCAGGCAACATCAAACACCTTGCACAGAAGGGCAAAGGTCTGTCGTCAAAACTAAATCCCCTTCTAACAGGGTGAACCAGCGGTGGCAGATCCATCTCAGTGAGCCATCGACTGCCAAATGGGCTGATCAACTTGTCCCAAACCAGCACCACGATTCCTGCAGCCTGCTTATCTGGTGGCCCTTTATACCAGCAGGAGCTGGGTATGGCACTGAGGACCTTTGACAATGACACATACTGGGGTAGAAGAGAAAAAGCTGATGGTATGCAGAAGGACATTTAATTGCATGTATCCAGAAACACTCCCCTCCACTTTGACACTACCAGCTTACAGCTTCTGAACAAACAAGAAGTGGAAAACGAAGTGCAAACCACACTTTCCACGTTTGCTCTCTTCAACGTATTTTTCATTTACATAAAGATGATTCACAGAGATTGACAGCAGAATAGATTCAAAAAGCCACTGCGGGCTGGCACTTTAAGCTAAGACTATGCATTGTAAGCAACACACCAGTTATAAAATTTTCTATTTTTGCTTAAACCATCAGTTCACACAATGACAGCAATTAACACACAGAACTGCACAGAAGAATTAATCGTATGCTAGATTTAGTCACACTGCAAGTGTACTTTTTTCCACCCTTTTCAGTCAAGAAAGTTGTCAAGTTCAGCTTAACTTCTGAATTGTTAACTGCAAGCAACCCCCTCTCTTCCCTGTAGCACAAGGGAGAGGTCTACAAGCGTTTGACCTTGTTCAACCCAAGAAGGGAAACATGTTTTTCTTAGATCTTCTCCCTGGTTACAAAGCTACAGATCTAAAGCAAACAATGAAAAGCACCTAGCATATTTTTTTCACCCCCTAATATTTCTTCTATGAAATCTATTTCTTAATTGTTTGAGGAGTTCACCTCAATATGACCACCAGTCATATTGAGTGGCCAGTACTGAACATTATGTCAGCACAGGTCAAGCTAAATGAACTTTATAGCTAGAAGACTTTTGTATCTCCAGATTCCATGGGCTTGTATGTTTACAAAAACCAACATGCAAGGCTGTGCTAGCAGAGTACCATCACGGTCAACAATTTACAACCCACAGCAGTGATGACTGTGTAAGATAAACCAGCTACTTGTCAGACACTGTGCTTATCAAAGCGAGGTCTTATTTCTAACAGATCCAAAACGAAGCCAAAGCAGCCAAAACAATCAGTTATCTGCTCTGACCATGGATTCAAGCAGCTTTAGCCACACAGGAAAGGTGACAAAGAAATCGATTACTTCAAATTAATTACATTTTATGATGGTTAATATTCAAACTCTATAAAAGAATGCATTTTCCTTTCAGATCTTCATGATACACAGTGAGAAACTGCAGCCCCGCACGCTGAAAACGTATAAAAATACAATACTACGTAACTGCTGATGAAATGATGACACATCATCAGGCCCGAGCACCGAACAAAGGTCCTGCAGGAAAAAGTGATTGCTTAATTGTGTACTACCCCATTCAAGCGCGTGGATGATGAATGATCGCTGTATGGACATGTATTAAATGCGTATTTCAATGCTTCCAAGCTAAATCCTGTTCTTTCACCAGCAATTGCTTTGCAGCTAATAAAGTGGACTGAGTAAGACTGTAATTGCACCATGTGATATATTAATGCTCTTTCTGTTTGGACATTTAGATCCCCACATGGGCCTCTGCTCACAAAAATACTGCCAGTAATGTGTGGTTATCTTCTGCATATACCAGCATCACAGAGGAACAGTCAAAAATCAAGGATATTTGAAACACTAGGAAATTCCATGTCCCAAAGTATTCTGCGGTTCAATGAAGAGAGACACTTGCCTGCTACATTACTGCAACTGCAAATCCTTCTATCCCATGGTTTTCATTTTCTCTTCTCCCTTTCCATTCCCTTCTCTTGTACTAGACCTTGCTCCTTTCCTACCCAGTTATCACCTCCAAACTTCCAATCTTTCCTGCCAGACCAAGCCCAACAAGTCAGATTCTCTACTTCCATCCCAATTAATTTATTCAGCCCCCGACAACTGATTAATCCACCACTTCTTTTTTCCTTCCATGACAGCAATGTACAGGTCTCCACCTAATACTTGCGGAGGAATTACATCTTACCCAGACAATCCTCATCTTCCAAGGTTTCCCAACTTCTTCATCATTTACACTTCTAAAGCATAGGAATCAGAATTTCAAAGGCTGGGATTTTTTCCCTTCACCACCACCACCACTGTGCTTTGCCAATCACTTTTTAGGAACACAGACCTTTCCTTAAAAACACATCTGGCATAAAAGAAAATAAGCCAAACCAGCAACACTTACAAAACATCAGGCTGGAAAAGCATCCCCTAACGCAAAACTTGCTGCCTACCAGGAGCCTTTGCAGCACTTCTATCTCCATCCTGTAGTGAACAAGAAGTGCATTGCATGGAGGCAGGTGAGCTGCTGCTGGGCAAGTGAAAATCGTTGTATGGTTGAGTCCCTATAAAAGCATCTGGGCTCATGGCTGCAGGACCTGATTTAAGAAATGGCCCATCACTATTTCACATACCATCAGTCCAGCAAGCTCCCTGCAGCGCTGCCCCACAACCACCAGCTCACTGGCTACCCCCGTCCCATTCTACCTGCCAGGTTCAATCCAATCAGGTATGCACAGTATTTGCTCTTACAGCAAAATGAAACATCTGATCAAACCCATTTTCTTATTTTTAAAAATGGGATCTGTTGCATAGGAATTGAAGTACCATTTAGGTAGCGTGTTAGTGAAATTATTACAAGACAAGACTTGAACACAATTGCAAATATCCCCTAACTTCAGAGAGGCAAGAATGATTTGGAGAAGAAAGTATAGTACTTCAGACCCCACCCAAGATACAGTCACCTTCTTTCTCACCATGCTGCCTAGAAATACATAAACATATCCTATGTAATTCCAGTCTTGCCTTCGGTTTCCCCACCACTCGGGGCATCAAGTGACATCATTATGTCAATTCTACTCTCGATATATGAAGGCAGCTCAGAAAGCTGCTGAACTGACACTGCCAACATCCAAAGCTTAGTGGTGCCTTTGCTGGGTGACAGCTGGACACCAGCCACTGGTAAAACTTCCCATCTTCACTACTTTCAGAGATCAGCTCAGCTTCGAGCTGCAGTGCACAGTTCTTCTCCCTTTGCTACTCTCTAGTGTGCTCGTTTCTAAATGATCTGGAAGTACTTTCAGCTTCAGCCAGGCTGGTTGTGTAATACACCACTCATTTTTTCCAATTCTCCCCTGGCTATTTTAAGCATTTAGTAAAAAGTTTTCACCAACTTTTCTGCAGTTACAGAAAGCATCAAATACTTCGTTGGCAACAAAAAAGTGGGTCGTCATGTAATTTTTCAGACACAAACCCAGATTTTACAAGATGCCAACTGGAGAAAGGTAAAAGTCAAGAAGAATTACTTGCCCTCTCTCAAAAAACCATTTCTGAGTACTTTCAGATGAGGGAAATCTATCGAGATGGAGATCTTTAAAGAAATCACAAGCCCCACTGAATATTTAACACCAACACAGCTGTTTCTTCATTACTTGAAAAAAAAAATACCCAAACCAAACTGCTTTTTGCATAGCAATACTAAAATTAAAAGAAAATTTGCAATTCCCTGTTGAAATTTAGCAGTTTCTTTTCAGACTTTTCTATACTTAGATACCTGATATTTCCAAGGCCAAAGCCTGCTCACAGTAGAATAAATATAAGGTTAGTATTTTTTAAGTTTTATTTTAAATATAAGAAATAGCAGGAAAGAAGATGAAGTAGCAACATATCCAGCAATGATGGAAATACTGCAAATAGAAGCTCTTGACTTCCTATTTATGAAAGCTGCAGAGCTCTAATACACGCTGAAGGATTTTAACACTCTACAGGATGAAGAGATTATTTAACAGCAAACCGAAGACCCCTTTTGTGTTTAAGTGAAATATTTTCATGAAGGAAGCACAGAGAATAATACAAAACACATATTCCATTACAGGCAAGTTTCACCTCCTCAGAAGCCCCTGATTACTACATCGTCTATTTCTATACTTGTGCCCTTGGAGGCTTAAAATTAATAGATGACAGCCTAAGAGGTTCAAAGAATATAGAACAAAAGCAGCTACAGAAGTGTGTTGATTATTAATCATTGCTGCATTTCCATAAAGAGGGAGAAAAAAAAGAACTTGATCCTACTGAAAATACTGTCTTTGTGATGAGAAGACATCCTTCCATTTTCAATTCGCTGGGAAAACAGCAACTTATTTCAAAATAGGTGTTCTGTCAGGATGCACTGAAAGCTTGACCTGCTGTCCCAGTAGAGCCCACTGTATCCACAGGTCCAGCAAAACCAGAGAGAAAACAAACCTGAGCAGGACACATTTAGCCCAGTGGAAGACGATGACTGAAGTCAAATCTCACGTTGCCAACAGTTCTGCCATGCCACGAGAAGGGAAAACTCAAGCAGAGGTGTGAAAGGCATTTGTATTCCAAAGCCTAAAGGCCTTGTCACAATCACAGGCACCACTGCAAAGCAACCCAATCATTCAGGATTCAAACACTGAACTAATTACATGACAAAATATATTAGAGGTTGCTGCTGCTGTGAAGTCTGCATGCTGCTGCATCTTGCCTGTTTCATGGGCTTTCAATGCTTTTCTTTTTACAGCAGAATAAAGGAGGAAAATCACCTTTGCAACCAACACTTAAATGGAGAGCCTGCATGATTTATGATCTAAATATATTTTAATTTTTATGCTAAAATAACCACCCTCAAGTTGTATCTGCAAGACATGAGGGTAACCACCCTCTTGCCACTGTACTCACTTATGCATAGTTCTACCAATGGAAATCACTACTTCATTTTTTCAAGCTGTAACAACATAGGGAATAATGTAATTGTTACTAACTTCGAGCTGATGTATCAAACCAAACAAAGGGAGAACACTGCAACAGTGATTTCTGAGAACGGAAAAAGCACATACCTAATAGCCCGACACTGAATATCAATACCTACTAAATCAAAAGTATTCATTAATGCAACATTAATTAAAAGGCAACAGCTTTTTGAACACATAATGAATTAGCATATGACTTCACAACACATTATTAGTAACTTCACAATAATAATCACAGCATTTTAGACATATTTAACTTTACTGTGGGATAAGGCTGTCCTTCAGCAAAAGCTGAGCTGGACAACTTTATACTGACAAGGAAAAGCAAACACACACCTCCTCACCTGCATGATCTCATGAGGCTCTGTACACATGGCCACGTCTCAGGGTAACTTAAGAGCAAAAGCACAGACAACTCGCGACACTAAAAAGAAACACCCTCCAAAGCCCTCAAAACCACAATGGTAGCAAAGTGCCCAAAAAACCACCAAAAGACTAACACAAGAAATGCACCTTAAAATAAACATCTTGGGTACCAACGAGTTCAGAATACACCACTGTTTGTTTTATTTCTGCATGTAACCTCTTTGGTCTCCTTCAAAAAGAAAACTACTACTCGAAAGAAGAGAAATATTTAGACACTAGATATACAGGCAGTTCCAAAAGGAAACATTTGCAGGAACGACCAGATGCATTTTTCAATCTCTGCTACGAGCAATGCTGATTGAAGATGCTTTGTGAAAACACAAAGCCAGAAGGGACAGCAACACAAGCAGAAAGAAAAAACAACCTAACAACACAGATGGATTTAACTCAAACAGATCCCATTTGACATCCAGGGGGTCAGGTTAAAGAATGCAAGAGAACCAGCAGCCTCCTTGTCACTAAGTGGCACCACAATGGATAACATGTCCCTGGATGGGCAGCGCATGGGGCTACAAGTGATTCACAAAGACAAATCACACACTGAGTTGTCTCAGAAGAAATTGGTAAGAACCATGATAGCTCCTGGCTGATAACAAATACAAGCCAGGAAAAAACCTCTTAATGTTTAGGAGAGGGGAAAAACAAATAGAAGTGTGGGAGGAGAAAACCCAACAACCTCAAAAGAAGAGTTTAACAACTGCACACACTAATCTGAGCTAACCCAGGACCTCAGAAGCTATTGGTTTCAGTGAGTGTTTTTATTGTCTTAGCTCATCTCTTGTCTCTGGTCCAGCACAAAAAGAAATCCTGGACTGGAGGCAAACCTTGCCAAGAGGCGAGTCCAAAGGCCAATCCCTTCTCTCTCCCACAAGTACTGAAAATTAAGTTTTATACACGACAAGCGTAAGTGTTTGTACTTTACATGAAGGGAATTCAGCAAACTAATATGCATGAGAGTTGCATTTTTAAGTAAACTGTTGTGGCTTTAGCCTTAGTCCCAGCCTTAAAAGCTGTATTCTTAACTCGGGAAGCCATGCCCCATTTCCCTTTTAATAGTTTCCATGACAAATCTCAATACAAGGCATGAAGTCTCCAAACAGGAACCCCACGACATTCTTCCTCAAAATCTTCAGGTCTTTGCAGCCTACATTGGTAGCATTTGACCCCAGCAGTAAATCAAATGTATTCATCTGCTGGTGCTGTTTCGTTTTATTTTGACTGCTCACCCCTTGGATCTCATTTTCACATTTGCTTCTTCACTTGCTCCTGCTTTTCCAGAGTGAAGTTCCTGCTCAAAATGGGTCAGGAAGTGGGGGCAGGAGGCGGAGAATTACTCAGGGAACTGCTTGGACACTCTGAGCGCAGGAAGAAGAAGAAAGATCAGATTTCAAACATGCTCTGAAAGAGTCAATGGTGAGCAGTATGAAGAGAACAGGGTTGTGCTATTAGAGCTAACGTAACTGAACAGCATAATAGAAATCGTTTCTATTTAAGAACGTTTTGCATGTGCTAAGAAATGAGCCACCACAGCACCACGCGAAACAAGACAAATTCCTCATCCGTTCAATAAAGTAACTCGACTTTCAACTTCTAAATACATTTGGCTTAAAGAAAACCCACACTGACAAAAAGTAAGATATAGGGAAGTTAAATAAATATTTGGTTATATTATTGAAGTCTACGCTGGAAGAACTGAAGAAATAATAAAACTGAATTCAGTGCTTTCATTTTCCTTACTCTTGCCCAAAATGCTTATATATTTCTTTCCCTCTGCACTGTCATCTTCCCAAAATCTGGCCACACTCCCTTCCATAGAATTGCCAATAGCATAGGTTCCCAGGATTGGCAGACCCATAGAAAGCTTGCTTAGCTCATCCCTCCCTCCCACAGGCAGAATTAACTATGCCTGCTCCATTCCTGACATAGCTCCTCACGTCATCTATTACAGCACTCTTTCGAGATCTAACCTATTTATTTTCACAGTTTAAGCCCATTACTTCTCTCCCCCTCCAGGTGGGTGTGCAGAACAGAACCTCTCCCCCTCGCCCTGTAATATTTGTAGGCTCCTCTCTGTCCCTGTCCCATAGCTACCAAGATGCCAGACTAACCGGGTCTTGCTCCTGAGCGCTACCCTCCTCTGGATTTTCTCTAGTTGGCTCCTATCTTCCTGGAAGCGTGAGGTGCAGTACTAAACAAGATACTTCCCTTGAATCTCTGCCAGGAAGTTAAATTGGAAAAAATAATTACAGTGTCTTTTGGCAATGCTCCTTTTTATATATTCCAAGGCAGCAATTGCACTTTTTGTAACAGAGCAGCATCAACGACTCATTAAAACTGTGATTCCCACAATCTCCAGATCCTTCCCTACTGCACTGCTGCTTGTTCTCGTCCTCCTCCCTGGATGTCATCAACCAAGTGCAGTCTTGACATATGCCCACCCCCTGACCTACAACACTGTTTTTCAGACAGTTTCTTCAATTTTCAAGGGAATTCTGAGTGACTTCCCAAGTCACGGTCTCCTCTGTGGAGCTGCAAGTGGACAGCCAGCTGTGAAAAATGCAGCTAGCAGCAGTGTGGCAGCAGATATCCAGCTCTACGTTGGCAGTAGCAGACAGCATCCATAAGGCATGTGCTGCTGCACAGATGTTCAGACTTCCAGTACATCAGCTATAGATGAGCAGCACTATATGAAGAGCTTAGCAAAGCAAAGGTAAATGCAAAAAAGCCTAGACCTGCCTCAATTACAGGAACCACCACACTGGAGTTGAGTAGAGCACAGTCATGCTGCTGAACTGTGCTGCACTCCGAGGCACACAGAGTAAAACACGCATGTCTGCATCTGTTTTGAGACCTAAAGCTTTATTCCTTGCTTTCTGTTCCTAGGCTTGGCTTGAATCTTTCAACCTCACTTATTAAGGCTCTCTCCCTCTCTCTACTTTAAACAGTCACCATCCTTTTGGCAGGGGACCAAAGATGCTCTTGCTGAAGCCTATCAAATGATGCTACTCAATCTGTCCAAGTTCACTCCGTTGCTGTACACCACTTCCCTTCTCAGGAACAGAGCACAGAAGATGCCAACAAATCATGCAGCTAATTAAAATCTGGCTGAGTCCTCCATAACACAGTCTTAGCACTGAGGATCACATTCTGGCTGTCGTTTTAAAAAGTAGATTGTGCTGAAAAGGTATATATACACTGTAAACACAAGTGCTGCCATATATTGCCCTGCTCAAATTGTTTGCGGCAGCATACCAGTGTGTTACAGCAGAGAATAAATCACCTCAGGCAACTCTACAAAGCACAGTATTCCAGTTTAATAGCACTGAAGAGTTAAGCTACACCAGCACTGCTGCTGAAGCACAATCTATAACTTCACAGATCAAAAACGAAAGTGGAAAATAGTCCCTAAACTAGTAAAACAGCCCCTTCCAGGAACAGCTTAAGAGCACTGCTTTACCAAATAAGGCGAGTGAGAGCTGGAAGCCAAAGCAGCAGAGCCATGCTGCATTAAAAAAGCCAGACAGCTGGATAATAGAAATGTGAATAAGCCAGCTTCACTAGGCTGGATTGCAAATGGGAAGAACAAATGTTCAGCGACCATGAGCGGAAGCAGAGCTTGCCAGCAGAGGCCTGAAGGCATTTATCCCAGCCGGCAGGAGCTGACAGCACATTCTTACTGGAATTTGGGGTTTTTTTAATGCATTCTAAACAGACAATGGAATCATCATAGATTATGTCTGGAAAGAGATGCTGATGGGGCATCACCTAAAGTGCGTGGCACCTGAGTGCAGTGAGTGTGCAAAAACAAAAGCCCAAGCCCCCAGAATACACTATATATCCTAGAATGACAGGCAGTTTCACCCTGCTGTACAAAGCTGCAAATGAGCTGCTGGATGAGGACACTGCGATGGTGGAGTTGCTAAAGAGAATAAATACTGTTCATTTTTTAACTTCAGAGGAAACTGAGTTGGGGTTTGGGTTTTTTTTCCATTTTTTTTTTAGATTACACATAATTCGGTTTATTTTAGCCTGCTCCATTATCTTCCACAGAAAAGTAGTAGAACACACTATCATCCACCTCTAAGGGATGTTTCATACAGGTCCCAAGTGCAAGCCTTTTGCTGAAATGCACATTCTATGTTAACCTGCTGTCTATTTTCCAACGGACATAGGAGCTTCCAGGACTCCTCAGTTTATTAAAACTGATTATGTCCCTGAAGAACATTTTAAGAGCCTGTGACAGGAACAGCAAAACTTCATACCATAAACCAAGGAGTTAAAACATACCTGTAAAGGAAACCATCGGTTTCATTTCTTTAACTTCTTGTCCAACTATTAAGCCAACCAAGAGGTTTGGGTTTAGGTGCTGTAATTTCACATGATAATGCCTTACTTCCCTGAAATCCTTGAGACAGGAGCAACCAAAACAACCCCACTATGCTGCTACCACAGTAAGAACATGCAAACGATGGACCTCATGTCTTCTTGGCCCTCCGTCACAACAGCTGTCCCTGACAGAACAGGAGCTGCCCTGCCCCATGCCCTCAGGTGCTCCACTCTGGCAACCCTTGGCTTTCTAATCTGCAGCAGCCACACTCTACCAAAGCCAAGCAAGCAGTATCCACCTGCACTTTCAGTCCTGACCACTGCTTGCTTCCTAAGCACATTTACCTTCAAGAGCACAATATTTACCAGTCATTGAATTTCAAAGCCTATTAATTGTTGCCTTCTCACAGTGTGCATGAATCAACAGATCCATTCATTTCAGTCCCCTCTCCTGCCAGCTGCAAAAAGATGAGCAAATCCGTACATTAGTGGGGCAATTGACAGTCACAGCTGGGAGGCCTTCACAGCAACACATAATCAACTGAAAAACAGGAGAAGACAAGTGATGATTAAACCTTTACCAAGCTATCACTACAGCAATGAAAGCTTTTCCTTAACATTGAGAGTCATGCATTTTCCCAGCCTCAAATTGATTCTTGTGATGGAACTTTAATGAAGCCCTCGGACCATAACAATGATGCATCAAGACACCTGCATTGCCAAGGGAAACACCAGAAAGAACTGTGCATTACCATCTCGTCCTCAAGGCATGACCACTGCCACCACAATGTACATCCCAACCTGCATTTGTTCCTGAAAAGTCTAGAGAAAATAAATATATTCAAGCTACATTAATTTAAAAAACTTCCTTTTCCATAAAGAATAATTGCATATTTCCAGTGTTTTAAGCCATCTTCCAAGCTGCCTTATTGACATAATGATAACATGTCAATCAGTGCGAAAGAAAGCTGGATTCAAAAGTGATAGATGGGCTGGTGAGAGCTATTAAACAACACCAGCTGTATCACAGCCTGAACACATCCTACACTGATATCCACAGACAGTCAGCGAAGACAGTTGTCTTGGATCACAAATGCCACCTTTGTCAGTAGCCTCAAAGCAGCAATATACTTCGTAGTTCCTAAAAACGGACTGAAGTCCTCTTTTAACACTATCTGCTCCTGTCCCTTCTCTTCCTTTGTTTCAATCACTGTCTTTTTTTTCCCCCAATTATTATTTGTATCATAATCGTATTAAAACTGTTTTCTGATTGTCCACGTGGTCCAGCCTCTTCTTCCAGATCTGCATCAAGTTTATGCCCTGATTTTCAGGATTTCAGGTTTCAGATTAATTTAATCAAGTTTCAGATTAATTTTGCAATCTGTTTGCAACTCTTGGTCTGCAGATTGGGACGGAGCCACAGTGCAGGGAGACGTAACCTTTGGTGGGGAGGTGCCAGCACAGCCTGAAATGACAACTCACAGGCAGCCCCACCCAAATTTGGTCCCACGGACCAACCGACGCTTCAGAGGCAGGACCTAACCCCGCTGGTTCCACACGATGGAGTGTTTTAAAATTACTGCAGCCCTTTCCTGCTCTGCTGTAAATTTAGCAGAAGTTCACAAGAACTACATCAATGGTGACATTTGAACAGCGTCCTTTCACCTGTTACGGTGCCAGCTGCTGTTTTTAACCACTAAAAAACAGCCCTTGGCTCTGACAGCTACAAGCACTCTCAATGCACTGTCCCATGCCAGCTCTCCCACGGAGGAGCTCTGAAACAATACTTGCTAGATGGATGACTTCAGAGGAAAATTGCAGTAGTAAAAGGTAGCACTTGACTACGTCACTCTGTAAGCCCCAGGGATAAAATTGTTGTGGGTAGAAGTTAACACATGCTTTTGGGAAAACAAGTATATCAATGTCTTGAACCAACAAGTGACTCTCCTACGATAAACTAGACAAGAATTATGAAGGATAGCCTGCAAGAGTTCTTGGTATTAGAGATGCTAAAAAAATGCATTCTGCTGGGAGTTCAGTAATAAAAGACTAATTCAGCAAATCCTAAAGGAAATCCAGACACTGATGCTACCCAAAAACTCAAAGGTAACTGATATAAACAGAACAAAACCCCCTCAGAACACCTGAATGTGTTACACAAACCAAAAACTAGGTGACAAATATGTGAAAAGTCAATTGCCTGTAATTTCCTGAGCATTTGGATCTGAGCTTTTAGTCCCAAGATCACTTGGGACTTTCCTCATTGAGTTTCAGTTTTACTAAGTCACTCACAGGATGAAATGGAAGTGACTAGAAGCAATGGTTTAAATTTACTTGTCTGCCACTGGGTTTTAAAAGATAAACTTTAAAGTCTCTGGATTGTTAAAAAGGTGAACTTCGAGATCCCAAGCATGCCTTCTCTTTGCCCTCTGGAAACATTCAAACAGCCCGTTACTTTTCCACACAAACTGCAGATGTTTTCAGGCACAAATCCATTCTTTTCTTACTAAAGGACCAAAGCACTAAGGGTACCACATGTTAAGTTACACAAAAAACTTTAAGAAGGATTATGAGACTTAACCGAAAGATCAGGGGTAAGGACAAAGGGTAATGGGTTTAACCTGAAACAGAGGAAGTTCAGGTTAGATATAAGGAAGAAATTCTTTACTGTGAGGGTGATGAAGCACTAGAACAGGTTGTGCAAGGAAGTTGCAAACGTTCCATCCCTGGCAGCGTCCAAGGTCAGGCTGGACAGAGTCAGGCAACACAGTCTAGTGTGAGGCATCCCTGCCCATGGCAGGGGGGTTGGAACTAGACAATCTGAAAGTCCTTTCCAACCCAAACCATTTTCTGATTCTATATTGGCTGGTACAAACTCATATGCAGTGATTTCCATTTCCACAATTGTTAATAGTCAAAGAAACGAACTATTACAGACCTTAAGTGGTCACTATGCCTTGCATCCTCCTGGATGCGCAAGGAGCACTTCACTATACAGTCTACCCTTCTTGGTCATTCAAAAAAAAAAAAAACAACTTTGAAGGCTTTTACAAGGTGAAGCCATATAAAGTATGGCTAAAAACAGTACAAACACTCATTATGTGAAGAGAAACAGATGTGCTGCTCAAGGACACGTTGGAGAATCACGTGCATTGTATAGCAGCAAGTTTCTGAGCCAAAACGCTTCTATGACATTGTGAGAGCAATCACCTTTTTTTTAATTGAGGAAATACTGAGGCTGGAAGCATGATGGTAGGTCACAGCACACGTGTGGCCAAAACAAGGATGTAAGAGAGCTTTTGTATTCCATCCCTGAACTCGCAGTACTACAAACTTTGCCAAATATTATCATTTTCACTCACATTATCGCCACTTCTTTACAATAATGTGTCTTGAAAATTGTCATCAGATAGCCCACATTCTCAGACAACCCACGTTTAGGGACACAAATGACTGCTAAAATCAGAAAGCTCTCAGCCTTCACTAGAGGGCTGCTCATGGAATACTAATTAACTTCATAAACCCTAACCTTAATCCAGAGAACAAGTTTTTCTTGTCAAACATCTCCATGTAGTACTTTTACTAATAAATACACCCAAATAACTGCTGAGTAGAAGCCTTAAGCCATATGCTTGTTATGTATACAAATCAACTACTTGGGGCTTTTATTAATAATACTTAAACTGAAACTGCCGATACACGAGCCATGATGTAGCAAGGATGGATCCTTCACTTCAGCAACAGAACACCCTTTTGTTCTATTCTGGTGAAACCTGATTAAGAAGTGATCCCTGCAGCCTCCATTTTTAAGGTCTAGTAGATTTATGAAGAAAGTTTTCACAAATCATTGGAAACAGTAACAAGAATTGGTCAGAATGATCGCAACACTGACAGAGATGCCAGGCAATCATCTCACAGTACCTTCCTTTATCTCTTGATACATGGGATTTCCACCTCCTAATGCAAGGGAGCAGTTGAGAAGCAAGTCTTTTATGAACTCAGTCACCCCCTGACTGACCACTGTGTTAGGTTTACAATAAGATAACATGGGCAGAATCAAGCAAAAGGTTATCTAATTGCAGTAATGGCATCTTGTAAAATTCCACCATGACATCCAGTCCTGCACTGAACCAGCAATTAGCTGCTCTTCAGAGATACGACCAAGAGGAAGAGGCTTCCAAAGCTATGGTATAGCCCCAAACAGCAGAACTACCCAAAGTGAACTGCAGGACTTCATAAGGGGAAACAAATAAATGTTAAGACACACACACACAAAAACCATCTGACCAGGTCACAAGCATGTTCCAGTTAAAAGTGTTAATTATCTGCAAACTCTTTGTGCTGGCTAGATTAAAAATTTGCAAAGCATTTTAAAGCAGCAATACAGTTGTACTGCACATCCTTGAAGGGCCACATCATTGAAAAGTAGTACTCTTTAAAACTGCATAAAGGTGCACAAGATTGCCAAGGCACTCTTGACTAAGAACAGCAGCCCATGAAGTCCACCGTGCATGTTAGCTCTGTAACTACTTCTCTCCAAAGCAGCACAGAGAAAGCCAATTTCCTCTCTTCAAAAGACCCACCCTTTGCTACGTGCCTTCAAAGCTCTTCCACCCAACACCTGACAGCAAGAAGTTCCTAGGATTGTTTGCAAGAGCACACTTCATGCATTATCCTCCCCCAGTCTTCCTCCCAGTGTGGCCCTAAAGCAGCTGGTTCCTGCCTACTCCCACCCCACGCTCTCCTCCATGGCAACACTACTGTGTACCAACAGGGAAATACAAATCAAAATGAGTAAGAGACTATTTCTGTGTCCTCAGATCTAGCACCAGCACGATGCCAGTAATCAAGAATCATTGCAAAGCAAGATGTCCACTTCAGCAATTCAGTCAGTTGCATAAATTTTAAACAAGAGGTTGGCCTAGCTCCATATGAATCTAAAAAGCCCAACCTGACAGCTGGTTGTGCCACAGACTTGTAAGCAAAGAAAACCCACACAGGATGCTGCCTGACAAAGCTCAATCTGAGACTATCGAAGAAGTCGTCCTGTAGATCACTATGTCTTATGGAAAGGTTATTCCATTAAGCACCTTAATTATCACAAATATCTGGTTGCTATCATCTATTCTTCCAACCACCTTCAGGCTTCTGTCCACTAAATAAGGGTCATAAGATACATTGCAGCTCTACCTCATTGAAGAATAGATTCACATAGTTCCTTCCTTGTACAGTCTACTAGTTATGCTTTCTGTGTATTTATACAGGTTTTGCTCAAAAATTCCCTTTGATGCGTTCAGAAACATCTCTCACCAGGCCACCCAACCAATTCTGCAAAAGCTCTGTCCAGAACCAACTCTATCCAAGCCACCTATGTCATTCCCAAGCAAAGAGCTTGAGGACATAAAACACAAACTAGGGCAGGTCTTGTCCTTCAGAACATGAAGCGCTGTACAGGTGAACACAGAAGAATTTATCTGAGATGTCAACCAGAAGGACAAGATACTCATACTGATGACATACAAGGATGTTCATGGACTTTTCTGAAGGTACCGTCTGACCAGCACAGGATCTGAGAAGGCCAAAGCACTGACCGTCCATTTCTTCAAGTCAATTGAGTCAATCCAAAAAATATCCAAGGAACATTTTCAGTCCTTCAGAAGAGATCAGCATAATCCAGCATTATACTGCAGTAAACATTAGACAACAGTAAAAGGGGGGGGGGGGGAATCTAGATAAACAAACTTACCTTTGCCTTTACAAAAGAATAAATATTTATAAACAAATGTTCTCCTTTCTACTTACCAATATCAGGATACTCTGCCTTTATTCTTCTCTAAAAATCTAAACATTTAAAGTACATTTAAAATTAGCATAGTGCAAAAGATACTTTCAATAAAGTATCCACCAATAAAAACCATCTTTGGAGGTGGGAGAAAAATCTTAGGACTTCCAACACGAGGCACATGCTAACTGAACAGATATTCAAAGTAGCTGAGTCATTGTGGTTTTCTGAAATAAGTCTTTAAACACAACTTGAAGGAAGGAACATTAAGTGACAGGCACTTCAAAATATCTGAAGGATAAAAGTTTTTCTTTTAAAGTTACTGAGTTTAAATCTAAGGCTGCAACTCATTTTTGTGACACTTTTCCCCCTCCCTTTTCTCTGTTTTCTTGATTTTTCTTTATCACTTTGATGTCCAGTTCCCAACACAATGCTTAACTTTATACCTCTATTAGCCATAATTTAAACACTGCACAAATAACGCATTTGCAGTAGCTAACTCCAAAGAGCTAGGAGCTGGGATCTTGGACTGCACTGTCTCAAAGGTCCTTCTCTAAGTCAGGGCTCTCAACACTTCTGCATGTGTAAGAGAGGAAGACATTCTGTGGCAATGGACTCTTGTGTGACTAATATGAGGTTTTAGTAAAACCTCGAGGTCTTCCAGCCCAAACTCTACAATTAGGACCCCCTTCACAATACCTCCAACTGTCATTTTACACCTACGGTAGCAGCAGGACCATCAAACCAATGACCAGGCTCACTATACTTACAAACAAATCCAGTAGTGTATGTCAGAAAGGTACAATAAAGAAAATAGAGAATGTACATGAAGTACACGCCAGTACCTGAAGGGAAAGCAAGGTACAGCAAGATGGAATTCATTCTGCATGAGAAGCAGACAGCTCCACTCCATCCCTTCCGAGTTAGCAACTGACAACCTCATTTTAAGCAGGGGGAAAAAAATACCCCACAACCCAGCAAAGGAAAAGCTCACAGAGATCCTCAATACAGCACATATGTACACAAGGTATCAGTTATGAAAGCTTGAACATAGAAAGCTGAAAGAAACCAATTTCTGCAAACAGAAATCTCCTCTCCTGAAAAGCGTCTGACAAAAGAAACACTTGTTCTGAAATTTTTTACCCAGGAAGTTCTACAGTTTCCTCCAGTTTTGATTTGTGTTTCTTGTTTGCATTTCAGAAAATTACAACTCCAATGTCTTCAGTAAAGGATTCCTGGAGAAGTTACAAGAATAAAACATTTTCTCCAGTTTTATTCTTAACATTCAGTTATTCTCACTAATGTCAAGAACAAGAATCCCATATGAACTCCCCATCTTCCCAGAAACCTGTCCAGGGCTTTCCTCGCACTCTCGTGCTATTCCCTGTCTTTCATCCCCTCTGCCTCCCATTTTATGGATGCTGGCTTAGGATGCAGAGACAGCACAAGTGAGTTGTGGCACCCCTCTGGAAACACAGACTTAAATGAGTTTAGCCTCAACACAGCTGCAGGGTTTCCCCCAAATCAAACATTTCATAGAGGCAATGCACTAATTACATTTGTTCCTTTATGTCTTTCTCTGCTACCCATATGCCTTCAAGGTCCTGAAAACTACTGTTTAGCACTGAGGACAGTGAAGACTGAAAAACTACGGTGATGGCTGCTGACCTTTCAACTTCAGCTAAATGCTAAAACTGAGTAAGTATAAAAACACGGTCTCGATTTTTTGCACAGGATAAAAATTAGAAGTTAAATGTCAACCATAACATTAAGAATAAAAGAATATGACGTCACATATTAGTGGATTATGTTAAATATTAGTGGATATTCATCACATAAGGTAATACGATTAAATAATCTATATATAGTCTACTCTCTTCTGTCGCAATTCTTATTTGTGTACATATATACATCACAAGCAAACCAGTAAGGAGACTATAAGATAAATAAGCTGCTAAACTCCAAAAAGTTCTCAGCAGACAAATTCTGATCCCAACGCAGAATTATCATCTGTCAAGTTTTACCAAATCTTCTCAAATCACAGAAACTTTAAGCACATGACTGACTGCACGTATCAAAAAATATATCTGGCATTAAATCCTGTAGATCATATTTGAAGGATCTTCTCCTCATTGTCATTCTCCACGACCGAGGCCATCTGCCTGACAAGGAGCGGGAGGATATAAATTCCTAGCTTATTTTAAAACTTGTCAATGATAACCACGAATTACCTGCAAAATCTATACTGCCTTTAGCTTCCAATCCCTAAGTAGCTCATAGGGTGCTGCCATTTCTATTTAGAGAGTATGTACTTTGAGCACGGAAAGATTATTGGCCTTCATACCGCTCAGTACTGAGCACACACAGGGTATGCAGTCATCATCCTGTTTCCACAGTCAAGTGCTCCTGCAGCTACCAGCAAAGATACAATTTCTGTTTCCCAGGAAAATGTGTACTTGAGTTACTCTTAACAGCACAGTACCTCAAGTTCTTATGCTTTCATTGCAATAACATGAATACAGGACACATCATTTGCTTTTTAATCAAAACGGAAAATGCACTTTTGAAGGACAGAACTAAGTAAGTCCACACAACCCCTGGATAAGTGCATACACTCCAAAAAGCAACTTTGCTTAATATTGATGTTAAGACATGAGTGAGACATTAAAGGCACACAGATTCTTTTGACAAGAGTATCTATTTATATCTGAGAATATAATTTCTCTGTCTATAGGAATATCTAGTTACAGATACAACAGTGTAGTTGAGAAAGCCACCTCTGTGCTGAAGCCATTTGCGACCAAGCAAAATCACAAGTTCACCACTTGTTCTTCAGCCTTTCTTTGAAGCCTTTGATGCCAATTAATCGAACCTTCCAGGCTGGATTGATGGAGCATTCCCCAGATCACTGCTGCAGATTCTATTTTTGGGAGGTGTTCTGAAAAACGCTGCAGTAAACATCCAGCTCCATCCTCTATCTGGTCACGTTCAGTATCCCAGTGCCATCTGCCTCTAACAATTTACTTGCAGAAAAAGAATGAAACTTTTCCTCTTCCCACATAGGTACTGCTTACATTCTAATAATATTGACATTTATTCTTGTTTCTTCAAAAATAAAATGCAGGTTTCCTGCTTAAGGAGTAGTCATGGACTGGAAATCCCCAACACAAACCAACCTTTCGACTGAGCCCCCTTGGGTCTGAGGGGCTGCCAGGCCACCACAGCCTGAACTGCCACCTCTGGGTGTTGTTCCAAGTTCACTGGTGCTAAGTAGAGATCATGCACTGCTCTGATGGGGAGGGAAAGGATTTTTGTAGATATACTAAGATCATTTCCCTTTCAGGATGGTTGCTCCCTCATCCAGCTCTTTCACTTCTTCATGCCTGCAAGTTCTGTGTTTATTTTTTCCTTGTATAATTTTTAACTGTGATAAATAAAAGGGCTGACATTCACTAAATACAAGGTCTAAGTGCTACCAGATTGCTTGTGCACAGCAAAGCTCTCTGTATCCTTAATAAAATCTGACTCAGAGATAATTTGTTCTAGTTAAAGCAAGAGAGGATCCTGTAGCAGCATTTTCTAGCGGTGTCACAGTTCCTCTGCTGTCAGTAGAGCTTGGAGGTGATTTCTTATTCTGAAAATCTGACAGAGAGCTAGACAAAGACTCTTCAACCACAATCCAAGGAGTTATCTTTTCATTGAACTTCTGTATATTATATAATCAAAACATATCAATCGGCAACACTGAGCCCTCAGCACTGATGATTTTCACAAATGAGGTATGAAGGAAGTGTTAGTCCTAACACGTAACTCTCTTACTTGACTGAATATTAAGCTGTTCACTGGAACAAAATTTTGGAGGCACACTGCACTTAGTGTCAATCAACCTCTAATGGCTATTCTAACGTTTGAAACATCCACGAGAGATGCCGACTTGAACGCTTTGACTTTCACAGCAAGGTAACAGTATTTACTAAGAGCATCAGAGCTCAGGTTTCTCAGCATCTCTGCCAGGCTGCATCCAGACCCTCTGTGAAGGCAGAGGCACAAACAGCTCCCTTCCCAATTACCAGCTGGCAGAAAGCCTCCACTGGAGCCTCCACAGTATTACACCAAAACCTGTGCGCGTTTTGGCCTTTGCTATGACCACAAAGTCAGAAGTTTAAAAGGTAAGCACAGTGCATGAGAAACAGCCTCCTACATACACCAAGATTTGGATTTTTAAGCAAGTGAGATAATTGAGCACAGGTGCAATGTTTACAAACATTGCTTTTTCTATATGAGAAACACAAGGCTTCTTCATACTTCCACATCTTTATACTGGTTGCATTTGTTAGGGGCCACTAACTGCTAATCTGGGATTTCTGCAACTCTCTATCTCAGCCTGTCAGTTGTCAAGCAAGGAAACAAACTGATATTTTCCAATTTATACATAAAGAACCAGTAAGGTGCTTTCTAAAAACTGATCTCAAAGTAGCAAATTCCTTTCTGCGTCACAAAGGCAGCAATGCAGTTTTTAGAATCAAGAACTTCCACCAACAGCTCACTTGCTTCCTAGCATTTGGAACTTTTAAGTTATGCAGGAAAGACTGGAGATTTTTCTACAGACAGGTCCCAAATTACAAGGAGCTTGACAGGTTAGCACTGGCACTTTGATCTCCACCCAGCAATGAGAAGAACTCAGCTGGAGGTGCTATTAATGCATCAATAATTGAAGAAGAGAAATCACACTCAGGTGTTGATGCATTCAGTACTGTATTTCATCTTGATTGATGAATACAAATTCTGCAGTGAGAAGGACAGGGTATTCAATCTCCAGCAGCAATGGGCTTGAAGACATGAGTGTCACACACAGCTCACTGACGACAACTGGCAAGGTCTGGCTTTCATAACATCACATTATGAGGCTATGAGGGCAGCCTCACCATTTTTCTTCCGACTGCTCTCAAACAGAAGTCCTTATAGCATTACAGCCCCGAGCTTAGAGCTGAGGAGACACCACCACTTCAGTCAGGACTCTTGCTCAGTGAAGAGCAGGCTACCCAGAAAATGAGAAGTGAAATCCTCTAACTTCTGAGTTGAGGGTGGGTTCCTTTTTGACTAATGACTTTCATGTGGTACTTGGACACAGTACCTGTCAGACCTCTTTGGTATGGATACTTCGCGTATTTATCTCTTGTCCTTTTAATTAAACAACCTAAACTGAAAATACTTTTGAACTGCTAAGTCCTTTCAAAATATGAAGCCTTGGTTTTTAGGTCAACTAATTGAAGCTTTTAGTCTATCTAGTATAGTATCACTATTGCAAGCAGCACAGAACTTAACTGTCTTAAAAGCAACAGAGAAGTGAGATTCTACAGAACAGACTCTCTGAAGAGTTCAACACAGATAAGATCCTCAGGGGTGTCACAGTTACCTGCTCCCTTTGAAAAACAGAACACCTCGTGATCACACCAAGTCACGGGGTAAGAGGAAATCAAATTTGGTTGCATAAAAATGTAAATGGGAAAAACACTGAGAATATCATTCATACCTCTACCAAAGTAAAAGCTAGGTATGGTTTCCTGAAGTTTCCCAGAGAAGGCAGCTGGGTTTACAAGGCAGAGAAATGGACATTGCAAAGCATAAACATGCTAATATGAATCTGAACTGGAAGATCCAAGAATATGGATCACACCTTCCCATGACTGTGTGCTGTATCAGGAATCATAAGCTACATGTTGCAGAAGGAGACCCAATAGAGCCAAGAGGAGCTGTGTGACAGCTCAGCTATGCAAGTGTCAGCGCATTCAAGGTGAAAAATGTTTTTCTGAATCAAACTCCACTGTGTTTGTCACCAAACATCTGTGCTTCACATCCAGGACAGTTCAAAGCTAAGTCTCAGGAAATTCATGTAGAGTATTACAGTCGCTTTTCACTCTTTACAGGCACTTTTAACATTAACTGCAAAGCACCATCAGAAGAGGTGACGATTCATTAGTAACTTGCTCTGGCTAACAGAAATAACAAAAGCTACGACCAAATTGGCAAGCATCATTCAGATGCTCCTTGTCTAAATCTTCTTCCCTTGTATTTCATACCTCTCAAGAACCAAGCAGTAAGGGAATACCGCTCATCACTGCCTGATACAGCAGGCAAGTCTGGATGGAGAGCTGACAGGCTTTCATCTTGGAACTGTCAACAAGACACCACAAAGCTGTGTCTCACTAGCACGATCCTGCAAGCAGACCTGCAGAGAAGGCAGTTCAGGTTCCTTAGTCACAAACTGCCATTCAAGACCTACAGTGAGAAAAATTCAGCATGTTGATAATGCCAGAAAGCTACACATACAATATGGTTCAGCCAGGCAGAAACACCAAATAAGCTGAATGAGAACTTAAATTTCAAACAAAAGTAACAGACAGCTCACCTTCCCCAAATCTGTGTATTTCATATTTTTCTTATATTAATACCCAAATAACCACCTTACACAGGAGAAAACCTGGTAATTGATCACAGTTCCCATATTGCAAATAAACTATCTTTGACTCTATGGTACCACAGCTTGATAAAATCTCATCCAAGGCTAGGTCAGAGAGCCTCAGGCACAATAAATGCAGTCTCAAGTCAGGTGTTCTGGACTTATGGCAATATTTTACATGCCAGACATTACCAATCAGCCTCTTGCTGAATCTCAAGTTTCTCAACACTTTAGACAACCGGTGAAAAAGCTAATGATGTCTAGTTCCTAATACCTGAGAGACAGCTTTTTTCCACAAACTTCATATCCATCTGCTTCAGTATTTGCATCCTTCTGTATGAGTAAGCCTCCTTCTTCTGCAAAGCACTCAGGCTGTGCTAACAAAAAGCACAACGCTAGCTCTGAAGTTTATTTCAAGGTCCTCTGGAAGTACTTGGTATTGATAAGACTCACCAGCTTACAGAACAGACTCAGAGCTTTTAAAAGGAATAGGGCAAAGGAGCTTACACAGAACACACAGTTGAGCTACCCTAAATATTAAGCAAGCCACAAATTTTATTAACTTCACTATATTAAAAGATATGCACCAATGTCACCCCACCCCCACAATTCATCAAGGCATTTCACTCCCTTGGGCTCTTGTGACTAAGTATAATATTTCATTAAATATCCTGTTCATACTGGCTTATGTACTAGGGAACGCACTAATTTTAGAAAACTGATTAGCTAGTTCTTTCTAACCGAATGTTATTATAGCTAAGGTCAGATTTTGCACTGAAACTATGGCAACAAAGCCACAGTATTCTTTTGTCTACAAGGTTGGGGCTAGGTTTATTAACAGTACTGTTCTACTTAATAGCTAAGCACTGCTTTTTGGCAATCCCTCCCTCGATCCTACCTGAAATACCCTGAATTTACCACAGGGGAAAAAGCTCAGACCTGTGAGAGCTGTTGCAAAAGAATGAACATTCAAACCAGCGCTTTGCCTATTTCTTCATTTTTTAGGACACAGTCACTACACCAGCACATTTCCTCTGTCGTCCTGCCCAGAATGTCTCATCAGTGCAGAAGTACTACCCACCCTTTTCAGATGGGCAAACGAAGTGCACAGATCATAGAACTTCTCACTAGGAGTTCAATTAAATCCCCCCTCATTCTTTTGCAGTACCTTAACCAACAGATTGTGTTTTTCATAGAGCGTTCCAACTATGCATATTAATGGCCACTTACGATTTCAAAGGGGCTTTGCTCTGCCTTCATCTAGATGCAAAACATCTAAGATGAAAGCACTTTAAAACCAGAAGTTGGCAGACAGCTGCTTGACCACAGTACTCTCAGCACAAACCAGCATGCAAATGCAACCCAGCCAATCTTCACAGCCTGTGCTGTATTCCAACAGACCCAGCTCCTCTTCTTGTCCAGTATCAATAACTTTTGTTACACTAAGTTAAACAGACCCCCTTGTAATCTGTGCCATACAGACCTTTTCCATTATGGTCTTGGTACCCCATCACCAGGATGCAAGAGAAAAAGCCCATGATGAACCATCTCCATCAAACCAGTAATTATTTCACCAGTAATTTATTCACTGTTTCAGCAAAGCATACTGGCATCACGGAGTTGGGATGTCTCTAGGTTGCTCTAAGGCTTTAGCACACTTATCTACCAACTGGACTTCAAACCTGCCTTGCTTCATAGGCCAGTAAGAAGCCATGCTACAATACAGGTGGCAAATTAAAACCAGATTACTGATTCATTCTCCATGACAAAAAAAAAAAGCAAGCTTCCCTTTGATTCCTACACCCAGTCACTATTGGGTATCAATGCAATGCAAGCTACTTCTACACATTTAAGTAAACTACAGGACACAGCAGCTACACAAGTTAAGAGTATAACTTCCCTGGCAGTGTTCAAGGCCAGGTTGTACAGGGCTTTGAGCAACCTGGTCTAGTGGAAGGTGTCCCTGCCCGTGGCAGGGGATTGGAATTAGGTGGTCTTTAAGGTCCCTTCCAACACAAACCATGGTGTGATTCTGTGGTAAGACCCATTTTGTAGCTGTGCTTGGAAAGCTCCAGTACCTCCTCTGCTTGCTAATACAGCAAACCATAGAAGTAACTGTCACTGATGAGCATGGCACTACCACAGAACCTGTGGTTAAAAACGTCTGGAGATGAGGTGTTCAAGACGCCACTCTGGAGTCACCAAATGTAGAAGGGAAGGCAGCATACGTTGCCTACCACTCGAGCTGCAGAGAGGAAGGCGCTTGGTGTGCTCATGTAAGCCATGCATTGGCTCTTGATAGGACTCTCACAGGCTTTTTGAAGCTTTAGCAGATAAAAAGCACATTTGTCTGTATGAAAACGCAACACTTGTGACTTTTTTTTAAAGGTTTTTTTAAATACCTAAATGTCACAGTGACAATTGCTTATAACATCTGCTTGTATGTAGGATGCGGTGGGCTCAAGAGTCACATTTTAGAGACAGTGCTCAGGATTTCTTCATCGTATAAAGGGCATCAAATTCAAATGCATACTAGCAGTTGGCAGTTTTCTAGTACAGTTCTATAAATACTGAGAATCGCACTAAAGGATCCTCATCAAGGCAGTGAAAATGTATTTTAGAATTTTTAACTATATCCTAATTCAAATGCTTTTTCCTACTCAAAATGACCAATGCCTCAAATTAAAAAAAAAATTACAGGCACAATATTAGACTGTATTTTTATTATTTTTCTTTTCCATCACACCAACCTAGAAGTTTCTTTTGATTTTACACTGAATCATCATATTGCCATAAAAAAAGAGAAGTTAGTTAACTAAGTATTTAATACTGTTAGCCCTCTTCCTACTTTTGGTATCCAGCATGTACATTTTAATCTGTCTTGGACATCTCAAACCTGCAAAGGAGTCACCTTTTTATTGCAAGTGATGTCTTTCTCTTCAAGATCACCATTCTAAGCTTTGAACTTAGTCCTCGAGCACTCATGAAAGTTCTATCTCCTGCATGAAAAAGAATTCTTGCTATTTTATCTACTAATATATGGGTATCACAGTGAAAAAAGCCTTATTTAGACATTTGTTTAAATATTCCTTAAAGGCATTTAGGCACTTTAATAATTAATATACCCAAACATTTCAGCAGCTTTAGAAACCCCACGTTCAAAGAGATAAAGGAGCCTAAACCTGGCCATGCAGCCCAGGTCTAACAACCCTCCTCCTCTCACCATCATTCCAGAAGCATGCCCTCAACCCTCTGCAAAACACCCACTCAAAGTCATCTAATATATGCAGAAAGTCATACAACTCAGACTATTTCATATTGAAGTCTAAAAAGCAATCTAAGCTGATATAATTGCTTTCACCAGAGTAGATCTGGAAAAGTACCCATTGAGTGCATATGGAGAGTGATGGGATTTGAGGTTGAAGCTGAACACACGATACCTAAAGGCTTATACTGAAAAAAATTCTTCTTGGCAAATACAGGGGATGCCACCAAACTACCTTATACCTACAAAGTGCACTTCCACATGCTGGTAATATTTTTCCAGAACTAACAGGCAGAGGGATCTGGATATTTGGTTTAGTTTGTTTTTTTAATATTCTGAAGTGTTTGGGGAAATTATGTATGTGACCCTTCAACTGAGAAATCCCTTAATCTCAGTTCTAATGCCAAACTATAAACAAGCTTGCATTGGCTAAATAAGGCTAAATAATCCTGTATGTATGCAACATAACTCCATAGCCTCTATCAGTACTGCATAAATTATATGGCTTACTTCATACCAAGCAAAACAGCAGTGTATAGGCTTCAGGTCATTGATGGCAAAGCTATGAAGAACAAATCATAACTCAAAACATCTCTGTTCTAGAGAAGCATACTGATTTTCTTCAGTGCTGAACACAGTGTGAATTAAAGAGAAATCCATGAAAAGCATTGAGGTGTGTAGACTTTTTTATATACATATATATTCATATATTAAACTTCCTTTGTAGTGCCCACGTCATTTCTTCTGTTCCAGATGAACTCATGGTTCAAAGGCTGAGACCCTAATACCATCAGAGAAACCTGACCGAAAGCTTTGTGAAGGCAATATTCATAACAAGCATACAGTATGAATTAGGATCAAAAGAACAAACAGAATTTGCACTACGCATCTTCTGCTTCACCATGAGGGTATTTTAAGTCTAAGATACGGGTTCATTCCTTGAACATCTTGCCAAAAAAAGAGTGTTGCCCAGCAACTACTAAAACAATGTTCTGGAAGGAGGTATCTGCTGGACACATTAACCCAGTAAGTGCCCTTTTCCCTGCATTTCGTGCAGCTATTGCAAAGCTTCTGGATCCCTGGCAGACAGATCTGCATCCCAAATAAAGAGCTGTAAGGAATCTCTGGAGAAGGCTGTCAGACAGACTGTTTTGGTGTAGTAGCAGTGTCTTGCATTAAGCAAACACATTTGGCTTAGCGAAGCACTACATTCCAATACAAAACGAACACAAATAAAACCTCTGCAAAAGCACATACAAACTAATAGAGCACAGATGCAAGCTAAAGCAGGAATTTATCATCCCAGGGCTCTACTTCAGCTTTGCCACTACTGCTAGAACTGACTTGACTTTACAGACTCTGTCTCTGTGATTTAAGTACGACTGATTTCTAATGAAACACTGGTGCTTTTAGCCTAGCTAGAGGGTCAGTGGTAGTTCATAGTTTCCACATAAACCCATGCATATTAAAAGGATGTTCATTTATAGTCACTACTCAGATGTGCAGTCATACTCAAAGATGGCAATTACAGCAGCGATTCCAGCTCTATAAAGTACGCAAAACATCTTTTTCTGTTCAAAGCAGTGGAGATAACCAAGGAACTGTCACACACTTTCTTTTTTTGGAGACTCATACAACTAGGATTTTTTCCAGGAATCTCATCTGTACACAGTATATTTGGACCAGTAAAATACTCTTTCACAAGATTTTTCATATTAACATTTTTAAAAATAAATGAGAGAAAAAGAATGTGCTCTTAAGTCTCAGTGTTTTGCAAAGCAGTTTTAGAGGACTTCTGAATTAGTTGGATCTGAAACCATAAAGGGCCAGAGAACCATTACATTAAAATAAAGCAACAGACCTAAACTACCATATTTAAAGTGGATTCAGAAAGCCAGAATCAAAATCCACTGAAATCTTAGACAATAATTACCATCCAACCTCAAACCACTGACTTCAGGTGCTGCCTACTGGGGAAAAGGAAATAAAATAAAGTATCAGTCTTCATACCTTTAAGTGACCAAACCAGTATTTTAAGGACCTAAAAGACACAACAGCATTTAATGTGAGAAATAACTATGGTAAACATTCATGGTGACATGAGGACTAATGCTTTGCTTTACAGTTCGTTCTAACTCTGGTATTTCAGTATTTTCAATCTAACACACCCTCTGAATTTTATTTTTCTTTTAATGTCTCATTCACACTTTTACTCCAAATCTTACCTGAGTGCCTGCCCATCTTACTCTCAGCTTCCTCTCGCTATTCACCCTGTTCAGGGCTCCACCACCACCAGATTAATCTGTC
Organism: Nestor notabilis; assembly: GCF_000696875.1. NCBI lineage: Eukaryota > Metazoa > Chordata > Aves > Psittaciformes > Psittacidae > Nestor > Nestor notabilis. Next base: position 8,814 of record NW_009932375.1, on the reverse strand, counting down.
AGCCTACTTTTTCCACAACTTTTGTCAACAAAGCAAGGCCTCATGTCCTCAGGATACCTCTGTACGTTCTCCTCCAAGCAGACTGAAAGGCTCTATCGCTCCCATCTCTGACTCCAGCCGTGCCGCTGCAAATCATTCTGTTCAGCCCAGTTCACCCAAACACACATCAAGCTTCCCTCACTCAATTTTCCTTAGGACAACTTGAAGACAACATTTTTTAAAGGAGTGTCTTCCTAGCACACAAAATCCATCCCCTTTTCAGCTACAAAACGTTTGCTTTTAGAAATGCATTCCTCAGGCAGGGACTGTTTTCACACCACAGGCAGGTTATCAGCACTTGATGACAGCAAATGCTCACAGCTAAGCATTACTGTTGGTTGCCTTTCATGAGAGAGGCTCTCTCCAGGAAGGATTCTGCATGCACAACACCATTTCAGGGGTCTAAAGTAAAGGGGAAAGAAAACCCACCACTCTCTAGACCAGGGCCTTGCTGCTGCCACAAGATGCAAGTAATTAAGTGTAGCCTAGGCAACAAGACTTTTTAAAACCTCAAACACCCATGGCTAAGGAAAAAGCAGGATTAATTCTGCCACTAGGTATATATGCTTTAGTTTCACACTGAATTTTCTTGGAGTCATATGTATGCATAGCTAAGCAGCGAATCTTGCTTCTAGATATCTCTCACCGCTTTGATTAAGCATGAATATTTTATTTACATCTGTTTTACATCTGCCCACAGAAGACAGGTCTGCCCAGAGAAGCTTAGAATTACATCTCCTAAAAATGCTACCCGAAGCAAGATCCTCAAGGCTGGCCACAAAGTCACACATTTAGTGCTCCTCCCAGAAGATGACTTCAGATTTGGCTGACCTGCGACTGGACACCTTAAAGCACAGTCTGTTTAAAAGAGTATTTCCAAATAGATATAAACCAGGTTATAGCACTGAGGAGTTTTTCCAGTACTGGTTAAAAGCTGTATTATAAGTCGCTTACATTTGATGAATTTTGGTCCTGCTCTAACGAGATGTTTTAAGGCTACTTCTCAGGCGCCAGTGCACCTATTCAAATTCAAACCACTTCTCAGGCCTCAGACCACAGGGATCCCATCAGCTGTGATGACTGGGATGGCCTATATGAAAGCACTCAACAAACATGTGCGCGATGTACAAAGTTTGCTGGACACTAAAGTGTTTTCCCGACACTTCCCACCCCAGGCTGCTACTGCACAAAAGGTACCTCATGCCACTAATCTGCTGTATCCAGGACACTGCCCAAGGCAAAGAAGACTAAATGCCAAGTATGACAAACCTAAATATTGGGACTACTGAATTACATTCACCAGATGCCCACAGTTGCTTTATATCCCAGATGTAAATGTTATTGTTCGGATAAACGCACCTTAGGGAAGACTTGTGTTCCATTTGCAAGGGAGGTATTTTTGCAAGGTCATAAAAACACTGAGCAAGATTGCAGAGACATGGCTGTAGTTCCTAACCTTGCCAGAGACTTCCGTGCAACACCACAGACAAGCCTCTGGGTGACTTTGCTTCATAATAAAAAAAGGGATATTTTCCATTTGTGTTGAAGATGGTGTGATAAACTTCATTATTACTTCTTCTGAACATGTTTATCACGGAAAGCATTTTATCTTAGACTACTCTTATAAAACGTGTATAAATAACAGAAATGCCTGCTAAAGTTTTATTACTTTTATTGCCATTCACCATTAAGCATAAACTTTCCCCACGAAAGCCTTAGTGAAGTAACTACAAAGGTTGGAACAGGTTCACACCATTCTTTCTCCATGTATAAATTATAAGTAATATGAGAACATTTACAATGTCTAACCACAATGTTTTATGTCAGACAAATGTCTCTGTACTTGCAGTTCCTAAACTGTGCTAGCAGGAATTGCCTTTTTCTCATTCTTTTCTCTCTTCTCTCCCCCCGCCTCCTTCTACACCCAGCAGTCACAGTTAAATCTGGCTTTATTCTTTCTTATGATTTTAACGTCAAGTAATGCCTGGAGTCACAGCTCTAGTTCACACACCACCATTGTTCTTTTCCTGGAGAGCTTAATACTGAATGCTAAAACTTCCCCAGGTTGCCTCTTCAGTATTTGAATTATCAGCTATTCAGATTTCCAGTAAAAAAAAGGAGAAAAACCAACAAGAACTCGCATATTTCAGCAACATTCTAAAAGGAGAGTTTCATTATACAAGACATCTTCACATCATGGCAAAACCCAAAAACCCCAAGCAGCAGCAAACAAAGCTAGCAGCGCAGAAGGGACCTTCTAGAGCCACCATCTGCAGGTTCTGACCAAACCTGAATAGAATTATGGCAACTCTGTACCCCTGCTAAAAGCAAAACATAACCAAGAAAACAAGATTCACACACACACATTCACACTTTTTTTTTTAACCTTCATGGAAGATGACACTAAAACATTCCACAGAAACAATGGAGGTCAAAACTAGTTACACATGATTGCACAAAATGAAGGTCAACTTCAAACTTAGAAGGGTACTAAGCTGTCTAATAAACTCACCTCTAAATTTTTTGGGTGGGTTGTTAAGATCACCTGCTTCCGGCTGTACAACACACCGATCATCCACAAGGCTGCAAAGAAATCAGAAGTAAAGTGAGATTCTAGTTCCCTTGTAATGGTGTACATCCTTGTTAGCAAAACCAAAGTTACTCATTTGCAATCTCTTATCGGAGTGGCCACTTCAGCAGAAGACATTCCCCAAATGCCAACTTATGCCAAATCTTTCTAAGAAGCATGCAGCTAATTTTTACTGTTGCCCAAGAGCTATGCTCCTGGATAGGTGGGACAATAAATAAGTCATTGCTCCTGTATACTGCATCATCTTTATGTCCCCTCCTTGAGGTGCAGACAGAACAGCCCATATTCTAGTTAGGTGACAAGACAGCCTTAGAACAATTATTGCCTCTTGGACAGATTTGAATAACATTGCAAATATCTTTATATGAAGGACAGAGAATGGGAAAACTGGACAACTGTGCAAACTGGACACCAACCCTCTGACCCCTCACTTGTTAAGAAAAGGCAGAAATACAATAAAAATTGACTCCCAAGGGAAAGGAAGGCACAAATCTACCCTCCTGCTCACCAGTCATAAACACAAGATAAGTCAAGGGATCATGCTAACCTCCTCCTGTTCTGCCAGGAAGGAGGTGAAATGGACAAGTGAATCCAAGAGATTCAATAGGGAATGCCAGGACAGAGCTTCCTGTGAGTTCTCACTGGCAAAAAGCCCCACAGCATAAAGAAAGCAGTTCTGATGCAGCTGTCATCACTGCTCTGCACACTTTGGATCAACACGGAATTGCACCTTTACCGAATGCTACCCGCTAATCGAGAACACAACTGTAATGAAATACTTAAAGTTTCTGATTTGATCCTAAATGACTCAATTTGGCCCCTTAAAACCAATCTGTCAAAGAGGCATTCTACACAAAAGCAGAAAGTAAAACTCCAAGGTCTTAAAGATTTGAGAGGTCCATTCTCATGCAGAATCAACTTGAGAAAGACAGAGACCTAGAATATGAGAGTTGTTCCTTGCAGAGGCTCGTTACATGCAGGGAGCATCTTGAGACAACAATTTTGGAAAATAAGTGCATAAAAATCAAGAGATCAGAGAGACTAAGTGGACTCAACAGTTCTATGCATCTAGAATTTGCATATGCAAACATTCAGAGTAAATTGCTTTTTCCCCATGGATTTTCTCCCTATTCAGTATAATATACACATATATGTGCTCCAACAGGAATGGTAGTATTAATATTAGAGCTGACTGAAACACCTACTTCTAGTGAACAAAGGGCCAAAAAAATATCAAGTCAAATGGGTTACTCTGATCATCCCACACAGAGATAATCTCAGTGCAATATATCCCTCTCATCCTGACGTTAAATTGAAAGTAAAAAGGAACTTCCCAAACTACTAAGGAAAACCAAATTTACAGGGTGAAAAACACAGAAGAGGATATATTGTGCACCAAGAATTGTAACGATGACAGCACTTGAGTTTGGGAAACAGTGAGAGTAAAGTCCTGATTAATCAACAGTCATGTCATAGGAATATTAAGCAGGAACACTCTTCAAAGATTTAGAACGACATTAGAATGTATAGTGGTATCTGTTTCTCAACCTTCATTAACCACATGAACAAGTCATTACACATTGTTATGACATAAGACTGTCAAAACTCCACATGGTATAGAGAGCACAATTACACCAAATCTTTCTTTTGCTTCTTTAATTTTCTCCAGGACAAAGACTAAATCAAATATGGGACAAAACTAATTTGATTATGAAGGCTTATTAAGATGATAATGCATTTCATGTTTTACATAGCAGTTGGGATTTCTGGCTTAAATTAGGCTCAGAAGACGTGTGGCCACTATATAATGCAGTTACCTTAAAACAGTACTAATCAAATCAAAGAGGATGCTTGTAACACTAAGGGATCTTTAGATCCACCATGAGAACATCTCATCAAGCCTAGAAAATACATGTGCTTAGAGCCTGTAATGTCTAAAAGGACGACCCATGGTGAAAAATACCTGCTCAGCAATGCCATCAAAAGCCACAGCCACTGCATAATGTTCATCATGCATTGTATGGGATTAAACATAACATAACAACTTTCTACTTGTTCTGGAATTATTTACTGCCAAACTTGCTTCAATACTAGGAAGAAAAAAATAGCCAAATGTAAAGTATCGCTTTAATTCATTGTGCCAGTTTTCAGCAGATAGTATTTGGCCAGTTACACAGCTGATCAAGTACTGCAGAGTGCACATCTCATATTTGACGAGTACCTGGGAAATATGTCAAATACATTCGCCAAATACTATTCAACCAACCCTACTTACTACATCCCTCGCATTTATCATACCTTCTTTCCCTTCTGGCAGCATCCCATATTTTCTTCTCTTTCCTATAATAGATCATGGTGCATCTTCAGTGTCTGCTTCCTTCTCTGCCCCCTTATTTTCCAGAATCCTAATAGCTAGAGGACTAAACCTACAAGTTAGTTTGGAGTCACTCAGATGAGATTCCAGCCCATCGGTTCCTGCCGAGAGACTTACCAGGATGCTGTCTTTGTACCCTGCTTGGCAGCTCCATTTATCAGATGCATCTGGACAGTAGGCATCAAAAAATTTGCTGTCACTGTACCCACCCTGAGGCCCTTACGGCTACTGGAAATGAGAAAGAGCATGTTGTGTGCGTGCCCACTCACCATATCATCAAGCCTCCTGGTTGCTTCTTTGCTACTCATTCGGTATTGAAGTACCACAGCAATGTGTCATGCATGCTATTTCCCTCCCTCTAATTTCTCACTGCTTTCGAACAAGGTGGCAGATGTGCTCTTTGAGCTTCTCATCCAGCCCCTTGCAAGGTGTTCCAAATCAGTACACAGCTCCTCTGCCAGCTTCTGATGCTCAGAGAGATTTCTTCTCACAGCAGTTGAGCAGAATAAAACATACCCTGTCACTCATCAGAGCTGTATTTCAATTCCATGGCTTTTCTCTGCAAGCTCTTCCTTTTCCCATGTGAAGGGCTACTTTTTGTTTAATGAAGTAGCATAGACTTCTTACTGCTCAAGAGGCACTCACCTACAAGTGCCTACTCTGATGTCTTTGCAGAAGAAAGCTCTGTGGGGAAGCACACTGGGGGCAGGAGCTGGCAAGGCACGGCTCCCATCACAGCTCTGGGGTCCTGGCCATTGGCAAAGCTGAGGAGTCAGAACATGCTCTCCTTTGACTAACAGGAGGAGAACAATTTCATTTCTAAGAGAAACCTCAAACACTAAGACAAAACTAGTCATCGTGGAAAGTTAGTGATATATAAATCATTTGGCTTGGGGCTTCTTTTTTATGTGTGTTTGGGAGGTTTTTTTAATCATTTTATTTTTAACAACTTCCATTGCCTATGCAACATCCTTTTTTCCAATCAGCAGATTGCACTGGGGCCTAGTGATTCCTGACTTGGGGGGCAGGGAGGGACAGGACAGGACACACGGATGGACACGGGACAGACAACAACATGAAACTTATTTGCTTCCCTCTACCCACACCTTAAACTTGTCAGCTTCTTCCTCCCCACCAAGGACATCAAAACTATACCACAGCCATCAATATGCTCTCCAACCTCCCAATATCTAGCTTGCCGTATTAGCATTAGGTCATTTTCACATTTAAGGTCAAATCTGTATATAAAGCTACCTTGCTTTACCCAGTATTTCATGGGAGTCAGGCTCAGGATAGCTAGCTGAGTTCTGATAGTCCTTCTTACAGATGTTTTTAGTACAAGAGAACAGCTGTTCTTACCCCAAAGTGCTAATAAATCCATTTGTTGAGCCCTCTGCATAGAGAGAACAAATATCTCCAATATGAAGGAAGCTCGACATCTTGTCAGTCATCTCTGGCTTACTGCCCCTAGAAGAATAAAGCACAACATTACTAGTTATCAGGCAGATTTTCTCAGTATTAGCTACTGCAGGTTACAACAACAGGACCCTTCACTTCTGTTTATTCAATTGTTTAAAACAAAGTTCTTGCAGTGGCACTTCAGGTATCAAAGATAACACAGTGTGTCAAAAGGCTTGCTTAGGAAAATAAACCAGGTGAAAACAAACAGCTGCTGGCATCCCATTTGTAGGACTGTTTATGGGTGCTTGCCCCAACAGAGGCTCACATCCATTTTGGTCCAGGCATATTGACCCATTTCATCCCACCTCTTAGAGGCAAAGGGGGAGGAAGAATGGGCTGCCTCAATTGAAGACATATTATTAGTACCATCTAAATCACAGCACGCTTCTTTGCCAGATTCTTTGTCAGTATCAAAGGTAGGTTTGAGTGTATTTTAAAGGTTCTCTGGTGTGCTGGAGCAGTGCACACAGGAATTGGAAAGTAAAATATTGATACGATACATATCAGGTTTTGGCCATGTCAAAATTTTGACACAACCAACACGGAGGTAGCCACTTGCTTACATATGTGGTCCCAAAGACAGCATTAGGTGAAGACCCACTGAATATGCCTAACAACAGAATCTTTATGTTGTTTCATGCAAAATAACATTCTTTCAGAGCCAAATACTTTGGACTATGTATACATCAGGCACCAAAATCCCTGTGAAATCAGGAATACTTTAATACATTTTTTTTTTTAAATAGATTGCCTAAATGTAACACTGAGGAGACAGCGACTTAATGTTGTCAACTTCCACAGTATTAAGAACTATCCTTATCTTCTTTAAAGCCCCAAATCCTGGGTTGAACAATACAGGACCTACTTGTCATTTAAATACAGAAAAGGAAGATTCTATCTGTCAGAGCAATAAAGAAAGAGACAAACAACATAAGCCTGGATAAAAAGCAGCACTGATGAAGAGATTTTCAAAGACATCTTTTCCAAGACCATGTACTGGTTTCTTGGGCATCCTCCTAAGCCATGCTCTTTGATCACTGAGTTCAAAACACTGAAAGAGCTTTCTATGCTTCAGGTTTCAAACAGCTCTTCGAAGCTGCTCCTTCTCACCGGCTGGTTGCTTGCTCTGCAGGGCAGCCCTGCCAATGGGCACTGCCCAGGACCAGGCTCTCAGATTTAAGGGAAAATAATTCAGAATGCTTTCACCCTCTCCAACTACACACCCCAATCAGTTTTAAATTGTCTACAAGGAGAACTAAGCAGCAGGAAATTCTGCTTATTATAGAGCACAGCTCTGACATTGTACAGGGAATAAATACTCCCTTTCACTGACCATTATCTTTTTTAAGGTATGTGTAAGGATCAAGTCTATTAAGCAAGGCTTGAGCTCAACAAGGACAGACTCATGGAGACTTAAAAGCTGATGTTGATAAGGCACTGCAGATATAAAAGTGCAAGGAAAAACCTAAAGCTACCCTTTTCTTCTGAAAAGCTGCAAACAGCTCCTCCTCCTCACTGCCTCACCCCTAAAGTAATGATGGTGGTGGTAATAACAATTTCCCTTGTTATTAAGTCAAAGAACATTATAGACATTCTCATGCCTGAAAATACATGTGTCATTAGTACAATTAAAAACAAATTCAGGAAAACCAAAAGATAACAGGCCAAGTTCATATGTAGGGTAAAGAAGTCTGAGCTCCTCTGAAATACAGCAGCAAACCATTTGGCTTCAGGTTGCTTGTGTAACGCCAAGTCCTTTAGTCCTTCCGTTCCTTTCCTCTCTCCATCAATGGACAGAAAAACATCACAACCTATTTTAAGATATATGCCACCAAACATACAGAAATATGCTGAGTGACTGAATTAGCATCACTAGAAATACAGCTTTCCTCATTTCCTGACTCTGATGTTAACTACAAACTTCATACTAAAAAACTTCTAAGCCCTCAAAATTAAGCTCAGCATTAAATAAATACAGCCCAAAGCAAAAGGAATCCAAGTCAACAATAAACACGATACTTCCAAACCACCCCTTTTTTACAATAGCACTTAAGGTATCCCATTGGGGATGTGAAGGGTATTACTTTACCAGATTACATCATTTCCTCTTTGGAATAGGCAGATGTTCACCACAGCTGGTCCCAAGAGAATGTGAAGGTCAAGACTGACTTCCATTAAAGAAGAATCTTTTAATTGACCAAAACCAGGCCCAAGGATGGACACTCAAATTTCTCCATTAATTTCCAGAACGTAGCCTCAATTTTCTTGGTTTTTTTGTTTGTTTTGTTGGTTGTTTTGGTTTTTTTTTAACTGAGGAAGATCCCAACATAGAATCATAGAATAGTTAGGG
>NW_009932374.1:60220-68003 GCF_000696875.1 Nestor notabilis | reverse complement strand
TTTTTTTTTTTTTTAGAAATTCTAACTTCCTATTGAACAGTCAAACTCTAGAAAAGCAAAAAATTTAACTGTGCTTAAGTTCAGAAATGCTACCTTTGTATCTCCCTAGTACAGCTGTAATGCTTCTGCATTTTTTTAATTAGCTCTAGGGTCTGAACACACTAGAGAGGTCTGAACACATTTTGAAAAAGCAAAGTGCTCCCCTTTGCTTTAACAGATACAAGAAAATTATTGTAGGCAATAGGGAAGACAGGTGCAAATGGGAGGTTCTTTGTGGGGAGCTAGCTTTAAGGAACATTATCTTTATTTCAAAACTTGGAATTTACTTTTAGCTTCACCACATGGCACAGATACAGAGGAAGCCAGAGTTAGAAGATAGTAAAGGGTCTGCCCTTTCTTAACCAGACTTCTGAGATGAGCCACTGATAGAAATGCTGATTAAATCACAGCTGGTGTGTGCAGGTGTTTCCTATTTCTTTGGGAAAACTTAAGAGAGACCTACGAAGGGGGCTGAGGAAGAGTGGAGGAGTTTTTGTGGAAGGGGTGCTGGAGTTAGCAATGTGTATGGGTAAGTGTATGGATAATTTGGCCTGTTTATGAGCCTTTTTCTTTACGATTACTCTGTACATGAGAGTTTCTTGAATCCGGAAACTTTGAGGCATGAATCCTTTGCTACTTTTTGCAAGAGAGGAAAAGCTGTTTCTGGCTAAAAGGTGAAGTTAACTTGGGTAAACTAGTTCAATTTAGTTTATGTTGAGTGCCATTAATCTGCTAAACAGGTATTGTTATCTAAGATATGTTTGAGGTGTACAAGCCATATGTAAGCAGTGTGGAGCAATGTTATAAGCTTGAAGCAAAAAGGACAAAGAAGGAAATTAAGATGTTCAACTGGACTGTGAATATATTCTAAAGGGTGAAAACTAACCATATAGTGTCTGGAAGGTTTTCTTAGGAACTTGGTAGGTGATGTAATAGGAGCTAAAAAGGATCTGAAAGAGTTTCCTTAATTTGAAGTATTTATGACTACTCTGCAAAAATAATGAATGTTTTCCAGGGAGCACTTACACATTTGGAGTGAGTTTCTCTAAAGTGACTACTTGCAAGTTATACCATATGTGAATATATGAACTTTTCCCTTTGCTTTTGATATATTAGGGTTTTTCTATAATACTGTTTTATCATCACACTGATCACTTACATTTTTAGAGTTAATATTTTTTGTGAAGAAACTGGGGGGAGCCTTCCGGTTGATTTTTGCAATGCTTCCTGGGTTTTCAGCCCTCACTTGTCCCCTTGAAGAATGTTGGAGGAAGTGATATTTTTCTAGAAAAAAATAAATGCTCTTTACACTGAACTGATGAGGAAATATCAAAGCAAACGATCACATTCTTTAACTTTTGAAAGACATGCGAGTTGGAATTTTTCTGAAGATAAGGGCTGTGCCAGGAAAAAAACCCTTTCTATCAAAATGTCTTGTTGAACACCTTAAAGCAAGTTGGCACCGTTTGGAATTAATCAAATCCTTCTTAAACCATAAAAAGTGCTGTTATTAGGTGTTGCATTTGGTGTACTGGACAATAATGAATACTTCTGGAAAGAGAGCCCAGATTCATTTGGCCTACATGGGAAAAGTACATATTTGTTTTGTTGTAGAGTGTGTTCTCAAAGATCCTCCAATTTTAGGAAGAATTCCAAAAAAATGAAGACTTTCTGTGTAATGTTTCTGCAAAATTTTTTGAGTCATAGAGCAAAAGACCTTTATTTCAGTGGTAACCAAATAGAAACAAAGCCTAGAACTTGTGTATGCAAGTAGGATTTAAGATTACTTAAAAATCTGTATTTGTTATTTACTTGATCATTATTTCCTGGTATTTGCGATGAAAACTACAGAGAGGAAACAAGGCATTCTTTTGACATCTGAAATGAAAAAAATATGAATAGCAGAGTTGAAGTATTTTATTTCCTGTCTTTTGATATATGTGCTCTAATAACTTATAATTTTTAATTTCTTTTTTTGGGGAAAACCATGTAAGTGTAATAATGCCTGGGCCAACTAGCTGTATCTAGGTGGTGTAGTCAGTCGTAGATAATCGGAGGCAACGGCATGCAAACTTGTGCCATGCCCAGGTCGTGAAAGAGAACCAAAAAGACCATCAGATATATCTGTGGAACTGGAAGGCTCATGTATGTGCTCTTGACAGTGAACACAAGCTCTTGGCAGAGCTGCAGCCATTAACCCAAACAAACAGTTTACAAAGAGCATATAATTGTAACAGGCAGTGAAGCAGAGAGGGCTAAGGGGAGAGAAACTTGGCCTGGAGTGGCATGAAAGGCAGTTCAGCTTTCCCAACGTATCAGTAGCAGTTTGGTGATGATGGTAGAAGAGTTTCTTCTGTTTCCTGCTTTGAGGAGTGTGTTAGTGTGGGAGGAGGGGAGCAGCCCACCACTCTTTTCTTTCTGTATGTGTTAGTTAGGCAATGGAGTTTTAAAAAAGAGCCAGTGTTCAGGAAGTGTTTAATTATTATACATTACACTGTTTATTCTCCTACCGCTGTTTTCTCTTCTTTCTTTAATTAAATGCTGCTGATTAAGCCTTCTCATTTTCCAGTTATGTGAATATAATAGCTCATTGAGCCCAGAAGATATATTTTTATCAGCTTGATAAAATTTGAAGCTATTTCTGCCAGCTGACTTTGGGTAGAAGAATGATGTTTTGTAATTTCTGCTTCATGATTGGGGTTAGTTAGTTGGTTGGTTTTGAGGATGGGCAAAAGATGACTAACAAGCCTCAGTGATTTCATAAAAGAGGAAAAAACTCCCATACTTCTAATGATACCTCTAGATAGTCTCTTTTTCTGATGTTGTCTTTTCAGCCTTCATCTTGTAGTAGTCCCTAGAAAACATATATAAGTTACTCATTGCTGCATTTTTCTCAATTTCAACCTGACATTTTTTGCTTCTGGTGGGAATAGAAGACAAATAGCATGAAAATGAGATACAACTGAATCTGAGTGAATAATTGTTGGTTAAATTTCTGTTGTCTTTCACGTACTGCCATTCTTAATCTTTTTGACATTCAAAATGTTGCCTGGTATAGTAAGAAGATCCAAAGGCAAAGGGATGTATTGTCTAGAAGCCTTCTGGAAAACTTCATAAGCTAAGTTTATCGGATAACCACACAGATTTAGTACCTGTGAAAGTATCTTCCGTTCTCTGTTTCTGTAAAATGCATATTGCCTATCTAGACCTTTCAGTGGTAAGAATGCAATCCAGCCTATCTGTTAATGAATTAGATAAATACATAGCTCTTTCTGCAGTGAAGACTTACAAGAAAACTACTAAAGTCCAAAGACTATAGAAAAAATGATGCATGTTTTTCCCACTGGCTGTTAATACCAGTGATAGCTACTCTGTGTTAGGAGAGAGACTTTAAATCTTGGGAAGAGGAAGGGTGCTTTCTTTAGAAGTCAAGAACTTAAACTCTAGCTTTGTGTATGAGGGGATTTTAAGGATGTTTTTAGAAGTGGCTAAAAGCAGCCCATGATTTTTAGGAAAGAAATGGAGGTGTCCCAGGCAGTGTCTAATAGGTAGGGGTTTAAACATCAGTCTGTGAGATCAAGAGAGCTATGGCAGCCAGGCAGGCTGTTGGACTGACTGCTCTTGGAGGTCGAACTAATATAGAGCACAGACTGAAGAGATGAATAATGACTAGTGTGAGTCAAACATGATCTCTCTGGGCCTTAGCAGGAAAACCAAACAGTGAGGAATGCTGACAAACTGAATCTCTGAAACAGTAAGAAATGATAATGTCTAGATCAAAGAAGAAAATAGAGAATGATGTGAAGTCCATGGTAATATCTGAAATGCAATTACGATTCCTGTTTAAAACCATAGACATAACATATGATGCAAATGCTAATCATAATGGTGGCTTCCGCAGTGAATATTTTGTATGGGGGGGGGGAAGCAATAATTTTCTGTCTTGAGACAGAGCTTCAATGTAAATGAGGAATAAGCATGGTGCCGCAGTGCCTGATGAGTAGATTATTTTCAAGAACTGTGGTGTGCTATAGGAGAACCATGACCAAAAACTTGAACCAGCATTTAAAGCTTCTGCCCATACAGATATGTCAAAAGAAGATCTTAGTATTTATTCTGGTGAAGTTGCTTTTAGCTCACTTTCCTCCCTCTTCTGCATGAAAACAGGAAAGCCAAGTCAACTGAAACAAATTACATATATACTGCTCCTCATACAATAGCACTTATTCTTGAAGCTAAACCTGTATGCAAGAATTGGCAGCTAAACTAAAATACTTTATTCATATCCACTATTACAAAACAGCAGTAGGAATACTGCAAATTCTACTGTTTTAATTAACAAAACCTTATCTCAGAACTTTTCTAATTTGAATTTTAACAGTGCTTTCAGCATTGAGGTAAAAGTACTTTAATGAAAATCATATCTGCCTATTTTACAAGCTTCAGATTGACTTTTCCTAGTCTATCTGTGTTGCTGGAAGTGATGAAATGACTGATGAATAAAGCAACTGGGAAGTCCCTGCATTAACTGTTAATCGAAGGCCCACAATAGAACTTTGAGTCTTGATATGTGTTGAAACTATCTCAAAGGATTTGAAATCTCCATTTGAATAGAAATTTTGGCAGAAGAGAGAAAACCCTTATGGAATGTTGAGTGTTCACAGTTTTTAAGTGAATTTTATGAGAACAGGTGTCCCATTGTGATGCTTAACTGAAGACCACTGTTATCAATGTTGATAATTCCATTGCTTGGTGGACCAGCACTGAAATGTATTTGTCTGCATTTAAGTCAGTTCTCAGATCCTTGAAAGGTGCATTTTCTTTATGCTAATTGCAGTCTGAAACTTAGTTTTATTCTGTAAAAGGAAATGTTTAATGGATCTGGGAATAAAAAAAAATGGCTTCAGCTTTGAGGGGGGATGTTAATATTGTGCACCACTTTTCAACAATGACATACTCTCTAGAATGAGAAAACAGCACCTTCGTAGTGCTGTAACAGATCTGCTGTAAAGTGACTTGAATCACAGCTAAGGTATATCTCTACTGCCATTTCATGAGAGCTCTACATCTGGTTCAGTGTGGATTATAGGTGGTATTATTTATGTACCACTGTACAATATCTGGATATGGATAAAAGTATCCCTTGAAGAGCCAGACATTTTGAAAAGATAGGTTCACAAAGAAGCTATAAAAGCATATTTAGTACAATAACTTTCTGTTTCATCTTGCCTAAAACAGATTGTTTGTCACTCACAGGCTTCAGTTATTGTGTTTACAGACACTAGAAATGAACTTGCGAAGACTGGAACTTGTGAAAGTTTAATAGGTAGTTGTGTATAGTTTATTGAGGATATACAGTGGAACATTTCTGTCTGCTTTTTTTTGGGGGGGTGGGTATAAGAGTTTACACCAGTTCATTGAAATTCAGTTCGGATTCAATCTTAAACACAGTAGGACTTGCTTGCTTCAGTGATTTTAACTTTTTCTAATAAACAAGAGCAAAAAGAAATATAACTGGTGATCTGGGAGTTGAGATCTGCAGGCTTTGGGACTCAAGCCTGCAGTGTTAAACATTTTGGTTAAAATCATTAAAGTGCTTAATTGCATAGTTGTGTACACCGAGTAGTTTCAATTAATAGACTTTAATGGACGCCTCGCATACCTTAATAACTTGTGTGGATCATAAGTGCATAGCACATACCAGCCTCTAATCACCTAGGAATTTCTGGAACATAAAAGAACTGAAACAAAACAACATAATGAGTTGGGCTTTGCTTTCTTCAGTTCATTGTTATGGCTCAACTTCTATTGGATTTTCAGTCTGCATTTACATTATAAATTTTTATTCTTATTGGTGTTAAATAGATGTATAATACTCACATGGCTGTAACAATGAGCTTACAGGCTCATGTTTTGTTTTGTAATTCAGTATTGTAGTGAAATGAAAAGCAAATATTTTGCTATAATGGTTATGCTAATTGGCTTTTAATGTTGTTTTATTTTCCAGCTACTCACCAGCAGTCTCCAAAGTTTAATAAAGCTCAAACCATTTAATTTTATTGTCTTGGACTATTGATTATCTGTTTAACACTAAGAACAATGTGATCTGTTGTCTTTGTCTTGCTGATTGCCTGAATTATCTTGAAGAAATAAGAGATGTGCATGAGGAGAATCTCATGCAATAAAAAATGTCACTTCTATGCATTACTCATGGCTATTGTACAAAAACCAAAAGCCTTTAATCTCAGACTTGCAAACGAATGAAATTTTATTGTTTCACAACTGCACTCAATATTCCCTCAGGCATGACACCACCATTTACATTTCTCTTTCTTGATTTTTATTGCCAACATAAGCTTATTTAAAGGAATGAATAGCATGCTGTCTACTTTAAGACAAATATTAATACTTAAAAAAACCTATTAAATTTACTAGAGAGGGTTTATTTCCATCTTAGAAGTTAAATTATTAAGGAAAACCACATCTGTTTCAAAGAAATTACAGAAAGAAAGATAAGAACACTATAAGGCTATATCCATTCCACCATTGTGAAATATTTTTCACTTACGTCTATGAAGACTTGGAGAGTGGGAAGACTGAAACAAGCTATTCACAAGAAATAATGGGTGACTCTTTAGAAATTATTTATCAAAGCAGAACCATATATTGCAGCAGTTTGTCAGAGTACAGTGTTTCACTGCAATTATAAAAACTATCTTTTTGTGTGGAAGTATATTTTCACTCTGTTAATCACTTGCTTATAAAGAACTAATAACTTGTATCAAATGTATGTACTCTTATTGTACAGTTATACTTTTGAAAGCAACTGTATTGTGTGTGCTCCATCAGTTTTCTGTTTGTGAAGTAGAACAATTTCCAGGTGTTGTGGCAGTAGATGTTTTACTAACAATGATTTCATAGGAACTATCTTTCTGGTGAAACAATAAGTGTAATGTTGTGCTTGATGAGCTGGAACAAATCACAAGTCTTTCATGCTAGTTTATCTTTGGGTATATGGTGTCCTGTGTCTCCAAATTTTTGGAGAAATGTGTAACACCTTAACAGGGATCCCTCATTTTTCTATGTATCTGTAATTTGAATGCTTGCACTAGGAATATCAATTGCATTCACTGGAGAGAGGAAAATGAATAAGATGACAAATCATCCAGGAATATTACTTCTGAGGAAGTAAATGGAGATAGAATGGAGGTGTTGGTTGTTGTTATCAGGTTTTATACCTTTTTAAGAAGGTATTTTGTTTTCACATATTCTGGAATATCAATATTGTGACTTCATTAATATGTGCTGTTTAGTTGAAGAATGACTTAAAGTCGATTTTAACAATTATAGAGATTTGGAGTTAAGAAATGCCATGAATTCCATTTTAAAGATCTGTCCCATTTAAATTTTTTACCTTTTTAAGTTCAGGTATCCTGAAGGTGTAATTTTAGAATGGTTTGGGTTGGAAGGCACCTTCAAAAGTCATCTACTTGAATTGCCCCTGCAATGAGCGGGGACATCTTCAACTAGATCAGTTGGCCAGAGCTCCATCCATCCAACCTGACCTTGGATGTTCCCAGGCATGGGGTATCTACTACCTCTCTGGGTGACCTGTTCCATTGTTTCACCTGGTATAACATGTAATGTTACATATGAAAGAAAAAGGTGCTCAGAATTTGGGCTATGCTTATTCTGGCTATGGGTTTGCGGGGGGGGGGGGGGTTTTTTGTTGTTTTTTTTTTTT
>NW_009932374.1:46174-60189 GCF_000696875.1 Nestor notabilis | reverse complement strand
GGTGTTGGGGTTGTTTGTTTTTGGGGTGGGTGTTGGGGGGGGGGGGGGGAGTGTTTTTTGTTGTTTTTTTGTTTGTTTGTTTGTTTGCTTATGGTTTTTTGGGGTGTGTTTTTCTTTTCATATAAAGAAAAAAGAGAGCCTTATTTGAGACCATATTATTTTGCAGGTCCAAAATGAGGTGCATGCTTTCATTGTCTGATAACTTTCTGATCAATTCTAGGAAAGACTTCTAGTCTCTGCACAAGATAGGTTTAAAACTGAGTTTTGAGACCCTCCTTGTCATTTGGCATATGTTTTGTCTCTTATATTCGTTGAGAAATTGCAGAAAGACATACAACTGTGTGTCCTAGTGTTTAGATTCAGGGAGATTGAACTAACCTTCCTCCTCAGTAATGCTTCAATTTTGGCTCCACCTCTCCAGATCACTGTACTATTAAGCAAAGTAAAAGGGTTATTTCTTCTTTCTCTCCTTTTACAACTGTTTCCAGCCATATTCCTGCCTTGGTTTGGATCACCAGCAGCACTGCCAGCGTGGGGGAGCTAGGAGAAATGAACAATGAAACAGAGAAATGAAACATCCTGGACTTACAATTGAATAAAATGTAACTGTGGTATAAAATCCCTCAGCTAAGCACTTTTCCTTGAGATAAACTGCTTTGGGGCAGACAAATTAGCCTCAAAGAACAGAGCTTCATGCCAGTGCAGCTCCAAAGCATCGAGTAATCTGCTTGTGGTGGACCCCCTGTCAGCTTCTGTCAGGGACAGCACTTGAACCGTGTTACTGCCATAAACTCTCTCTAGAAATCATTCTCACCCAATCTTGTGTGAGCCAGGGTTTTGGATGTGCATGGCATTTCAGGCTATTGTTATAAAGGGACATGAAAGCATTGAACTGTTTTAGAAAATTACCAGGAGTCTTTGCATAAGCTTTTGGCCTGTGTGTGCATATTCTCAATGTTTAGCTGCCTCTTTTCTAACATTGTAATCTAAAAACAATCAAAAAACCACTGCACTATATTGTACTTTGATATCAGCTTTTCTTTTTAGAGATGATATTAAAATATGGACACTGTATCATTTTGTGATTTTTTTTTTTTTTTTTTAATTTTTTTGAGGAAAAGGTTTTTATCAGCTTAGATTGGAAAAAAAAATCTGTTGCATATAATTTTGGAACTAGTTTAACTGAAAACCTATCGATAACATCATTTCTTGGTATCTTGACATCTCTCTTCAAGTTCTTAAATTCTACTGTTCTTGGTGAAACCTCTTAAATTTCAGTAAATCTTTTTTTCAATATATATTAAAATATACAGGTTCAGTAGAAGCCAAAATGTATATAAGTCCTTGATGTCCTTCTTTGAACAACAGGTAAATAAGACACTGATTGCCATTATTAATTTCAAGTGGTTTCACTGTGTTATTTTCCTGTGATACCTTTTAATACATATGTTTCAAAGACACAAAATTGCAGATTTTAGTCAGATACAATTTCTTTCTGCAAAAAAAAAATCAATTAGAATCTTTAAAAATGGTATATTAATATAAAAATAAATATGAGAATTTCAAGAGACTTTGTATCTGAGTACTAATTATTGTTTTGATTGTACTTAGAATATCATTTTTAAATTCATTTCACAATTTCATTTTTTATTATTATTAAACTGTGATAAGCAGATGGAAATAAGACAATCTATGTTCTGGGGGAGGAGGGGGAAGTTCTGAAAAACCTTCCATGGAAGACTTTGTTTTGCATTTCTTAAGGCAAGATAGATATAAATATGAAAGGATTTGAGAAGGAAAGGGGAAAGAGGATTTCAATGTAAAAGTACTTTGGCTGCTTTAGAATTTAGGACTCTGAGTTTTAATGGAGTATTTAATGGACCACCAAAAGTATCTGTATATTTTCTGTGTCAGCTACAGTAAAGACTCAAGATTTTCTAACTAATGTGTATAAATTATTTTAATGTAGTCCAAAAGATTGAAACAGAAGATAGAGCACTGTGTGACAAAACTGTCCATGAAACACCTATAAAAAAAAGGAGATTTAATCTTGGAAAAATAAAAAACTTCCATTATTTTACCCTGTGAGTTTTTCTCTTGGTGGATTTGCTTCCCTATTTGTAAAATAGAGGAAACTATATGCTTTTAAGAAAGCATTCTGCCTGCCTGTTATGTTAGCTTAATTGTTGGTGTGAATCTGCATTATTCCTGTAAGACCTCATACATCGCTGCAGTAATAGTTCTCTCACATTTGTGTGATGCTGTGAAGAGTTTGAGAGGAAGATGCAATATAACTGTAGAGCAGAATTGTCATTTTTGTGGCAGGAGTGTGTGTGTCTCAGCAGCATCCACCTGCATGAGGGTGCTATGGCTGTTGTTTGGTTTTTCTGTCTTTTTCTAGTCAAACACTGAAAAGAAGTTAAAGGTGATGGTAGGAAGAAAAGAGAAGTGAGGTCCAGATCTCTCCTTGTTATGCCAAGAAAAGGGACTAGAGAAATGCATGGCCATGATATGAGAAGGTCATGGATTAGGTGTAAAAGCCAGCTGGTGGCTGACAAGGCAAACAAGGTATCCCTAAGTGAGCAGCACATCTACTCGCATGCTCTGCATGCTCTGACACTGTGTGCTCAAGGCATGACTGGCACCATGAGCTCTAGGAACATGGAGGATAGTGCTGGGATTCAGTGACCTTCAGGCCTTGGAGTTTAGGATTTCGGCACGGTAAACACATGGTTTGAAGAAGCTTTCATGTTATCTACTTACTTTGGGATCATCGGTGTTTTAGAGCATTTCTGAAACTCTTACATCTCATTGATTTCTGGCAGTGGTCTTTAAGGAGCTCAGAAATAAGTCGCCCCATATGTTGAGCTGGAAAGAATAAGCAATTGCAAGTGTAAAGAAAGGGAAAATATGAAAAACTTATACTCATCTAATTAATTTAATGAACTATTGTAATTTTTGTGTGTGCAGTACTAATGAATAACAGCTAGCTTTAATCAGAATTCTCTAAAGACTTGTAGAAAGTGTATTATTTTCTTCCACTGGGAAACTGAATTGAAAGGTGATTAAATGATTTTTTTTGAGTTCATCAAAGTTAGAGCCAGGGATTAAGCTTGTGTTTATGAGACCCTGACCTCTATTCACCAGCTCCTAGTGTTATCAGAAATACAATAAAACTCTGAGATACAGCTCCCATTACAGTGTTAATTCTAACATTTCTATGAACTCCCTCCTTTACAAGTCCACTAGGAAAAGGATATTAGTAAGGATCTTGTGGTATTCTCTGAATTATATCCTACAAGAACTTTAGTCCTTCTTTTGTCCACTAACAGTTTCACCATCAGTTAAAACCATTGTTATAGGGAATGCTTAGGGAGCTTTATATATCTGTTGGTATCATCTTTTTTAACCTTTAATTTTGTGATATTTGAAATTATTAAACAAGTTGAACATTAAACAGGTGAGCACCAAACATTTGGGCTTGACTTGCTCTGTGTGAGTTAATTCATAGTTTAAACTAGGGACTTCTTTTCTCCTTCTTGCGTTCTCTCAAGCACACTGCACACACTTTCATTCTCTTTGTGTGATTTTTAAATCTGAAAGAACAAATGTGATTGCTTGGCAGATTAAAACTGAAAATCAGTTATCTCATGAAATAAACAGACAACCAAGCTTGACATTTTTATTCTTGGAAGGATGACATTTAAATTGCTATTGATCAGAAAAGAATTCAGCCTGAGCAAAAGAATGAGGATAAACTCAAACTTATTTGCTGAGGCTTTGCAAACAATTTAGATATATAACAGGCTCTTAACAGAAAAATCTATGTCTGTTGAAAGTCATCAGGTTTTGTTAACTCTCTAATGCTCTCACCTTTTAAAATATCTATTGTTAAAGGCTGATTTTTCAATCTTCATTAGAAGTTAAAATTATGTCAGAGAACTAAGGCCTTGAAGTTAGATTTTGAATATTCATTTCTAAAGTTAGGAATATGCAGTTGGATGGGGACTTCTTGGTGGCTTTTCCTTTTTTGTGGTGGTTGAGGTTTTGGAATTCATTTGGTTTTGGTTTGGGGTTTTTTTTGTTGGTTTGGTTGATACTGCTGTTTGGGTTTTTCTAAAGGGGTAAGGCCTGGAGAAGTTTGTGATGCATGATCTTCCTAGAAGGTGAATGCTCCTCCCTGTTCTGTGGGATAGCTGGGTTTATTTCTGTTCTGGAACCTCTTGCCCTGCTGGACAGCAGGTGATCGGAATGCTCTGAAGCAACTGCTAGCACCTTTGGGAAGTGTTAATGTCCTCTGCTGCTGAGCCATGACATGTTAGTGACACTTTCAGGTGGTTAAAGAGTAGTTCTTAAAATATTTTTATCCCAGAGGCTTCTGTGATGTTGACCTTGCAGTGTGCAGAAAGTCGAGGCTAACAAACAAACAGAAAATCCCTCTCTTTTAAAAGTGATCTGAAAGGTCTGATGTTTGCTTAGATCCCCTGGGTTTTGATACCTAGAATGCTTTCCTCATGGTAACTACAGTTTTCTCTCCACATTTTAATCCATGTGGATTTTTAGGTAGGATCTGAATGCCCTTCAGTAATTTCAGAATATCAATAATATTGCTAGTTTAGTACTAACATGTATAAAAAGTAGCCTCAAAATTCCTTTATTTTGGTTATAGCATGTATTTCTGTGCTAGGTGGTCTTTCTGAAGTACTTGCAGAAAGGTATAAGAAAGCTCCCAGAAGGGAGCTGCTTCTGAAAAAAGGTAGAGTTTCAGTGTACTTAATTTTTAGAAGTCACCTCTCCATTTCTATTGCTTCTCTTTTAATTTATAAAAAAAACAATCCACCCCAAAACAGCACTCAAGGTGTAAGATGTAGTGTGGTCTATGCTTGAGGCTGAAGGTTTTGGCTATAAAACATAGTAATTTTCCTGAAATAGGGAAGAAGGAAAGAAGAAAAGTAAAAAAGATATGCTAGAATTATTTGTGAATTGTGAGGGTTTGGGGTTTTTTGTCAGTTCTTTAGGGCTATCCATGGTCAGTAATACAGAGGCATCTGGACTGAGCCTGCTCTAAGCTTAATTTATGGTAAGGATAGGTTGCTGTGGTTTGAAGAGACATTTTGCTCTTCTTTGTTTAAATGCTTCTGTTTCCTTGGATACAGATAGCTACCCAAAAGGGCCTGAAACATAATCCAATTTGGTGGGCACCAAAGTTACAACTCAAGCCAAAATGACCTTGTTTTAATGGAGTTCTCCACAATGTGCACAGTGAATTCTGAGCTGCTACTCATCAGAGGGTACAAAGTATACTATTGCAAAGATACACTGATACAAATGGATGGTTATGAGAATTTTATGACCCACTCATTTCTTTAATATCTTAAGTAGGATGAGGCAATTGGCTGACTAATGAGATCTTAATGGGAGTAGTGGTCTGAGTGAGGGGAGTATAACTGTCTTCATCTAGTGTAAATCTGTCCTGCTTGGAAATTTACTGTCTTGGGAATTTTTCTTCTAATGCTGCAGAACTGCCACTGACAATACTACCAGTATATGTAATGGTTTGGAAAGGGCAATCAAAGCAACAGAGGAAGTAATCTTAGCAAATGCTGGTGAGTGTTTTGAGGGGACCTGCATATTTTCTAGAATCAACTAGAATTATCTTTTATCAAACCCTAGGACTTTAAATCTCTGGGGCCCAGAAGACAGATTTTGTAATTTCCAGCAGTTAGGGTGCATAGTTTTCATTTTAATTTCCTACAAGAGATATGCAACATAATGTATGAGCATAGTGAAATATATTTTAGTTTAATGGGCTTTTGTGTGTTTGCTTGTGTCCTCTATCTTTTAATTCACTCCTACTTCTTTCTATCAGGTTGGGGTTTTTTTTCCTCCCTTCTGATAGCAAGAGCTCTTCACTTGAAGAGTTTCTTTTTTGCTGATGTATTCTTTTCTTCAAGGTATTATTATGTTTTCTTTTTTTCCCTTGCTGATGTATTCTTTTCTTCAAGGTATTATGTTTTCTTTTTTTCCGTTCTTCCTTTTTCCTTCTCATGTGTTTTCCCATCTGATTCTTCCTAGTCTGTTAGCAGATGAGGGTAGTAACTGCGAGTCTCACAGTTTGTGTTTACTTTCATTCCCTTTTTGGTCTAAAATTGTTTTCACAGATGTCTCTTACTGCTACATGTTTTGACGGTTTAACGTCTTCAGGTCAATTAGATCTCTTAAATTTATGTAGCACTTTGTTACTACTGTAGCTGTTATGGACTACAATATTTTGGCTGGAAGTAGCATCTTCAACCAACCAACATAGTCTGGCAAAAAACCTGCAGCCTGCCCAAAGGAGAAACAGCAATCTTTAAAACTAAATACCAGTTGAAAACAATCATTCTAATTTAATTAGCTGTGTTACATAGACATAATAGATAATTGGCATCTGTATCTGCATGGAGGTGTTAACCATGTCTTTACCTTTTTTTCTGACTTACAAGAAAGGGAGAGAGTGAATTTTTCATCTATGGGATGTTGTTGGTTAACTGAGGGAAATTGCAGTGTTCCATAAAAGCAGTGCCTCTACTGAGTACATAATTGTGAGTATCCTCTTGTGTTATGAATTTCAGTTTCCAGTTCGTATGTGAATTAATTCATCTTTTCCAGGCTTTTTGGGAGGCTCCCTGGGGGGAGAGGAGATTGGGCTTAGATGACTCGTGATAAATGCCCTTCCCTGGCTGCCTGTACCCTTTGCGGACTGTCTCTGCAAGGTCACTGTGAGGCTGTTGTTTCACCCAAGCTATCTGGGGAGCCCTATTTGCCACTTTAAATTATGTGCTCTGCATTTTGAGAATGCTGTGGACTGGATATGGGGCATTTTTTCTGCTGTGGGAGGCATCTTCTGGGATTGTCCAGATTTGTCCCCTAGATGTGGGCCAGTGTTTGGTGCACGTCATGTATTGTGGAGTTTGATGATGAAGAGGGGCTGTTTGAAGAGCAGGAGTTTCTAGGAAATATCTTTTAAGATTGGAACTTCTTCTATCATGGGTTGTAACTTTTCAAGGGCTCTATTTTTGTATGAAAAATTGTCCATAATGGGTATTTTCCTGGAAAACTGTTCTAGTCAAGTAAAAATCCTCTCAAGGTAGCTGAGCGGGCTTACAGCAGTTCTCAGAAAATATGGTGGTAGTTAAAAGGTTGTCTTGTATTATTTAGTTTGTTGTACATAGAAAAATTAATTTATAATGATTAATTAGTGCAACTACTACTGATGCTTTTAATAGTATTAATAGTATGGGGTAGTATAGTAAAAGGAATAGTATCAATAGGTAATAATTCTGTGTTTGTAAGACGTGTGTTGGATGATTTTCATCAGGTTGGAAAGATGGCTGGACTTTTGGAGGTGGAAATAAGTCTGGGCAAATTCTTTACTCTTTTCTTCTAAAGCTTGTCATTTAGAGAGGACAAGAGTCTTACAGGTGGCTCAGGGCTCCTCAGCCTAAACTTTCTTTTTCTGTCTCCAAAATGACAGTTTGAGTATAGACCACTATTACCATAGGAAGGAGAGAGATACAACATGTTTTTTAAGTTGGTTTTAGTGGATAATCTTGGAGTTGCCTGTCACAGCCTCACTGATGTAGTCTTTCCATTTCAGGATTACTATCTCTTTTCTTTTGTCTGCTCCTTTAATTACTGTTTGGTGGTTATAGAGGTTATGGATTTTCTCTCTGAAAGATAACAACCATTTTCTCTTTTACAGTGCTTTCTGCTTTATAGTCAGAAAACATCTTTCTTTCAGATGGTCTGACTAATATATGCAGTTAATTGTTTGCAACTTCTATGCAGCTTTGGAATTTTCTATTTCAAATCTGAAGAGCTTGTGTACCTGGCAGTCTATTTTCCATAAATCTTATCTTGGTTTGGGTGGGGATCTGTTTTTAACATGGATCATGATCCTAAATAAGATATTAAAGGGTGTTTCATGATGCCTAGGCTATACCTAGAATCTGTCTGCTACACATTTTGGCATACCTGCGGGCCCATGCCATTCAAAATAAGATCGCAAAAATTCAGTAGAACTAGATAGCCTTGCTTTAAGAAGAGTAAATTTAGGAAACCGTTTTATTGATATGTTATAATTTTTTTTTTAACTTGCAATTCTGGATAGGTAGCCAAAATCTTAATGTCACTTAGTAAGCTTAGGCATTTCAGGTTTTACTGTATTTATCTGACTATCTACATTCAGGAAATCCAAATTTCTAATCTGCTCTAAAGGACACAGATGCCTGAAATTGCACAGAGGCATAATTTAAGATTTAATTTCAGTATGGCAAGTTTTAGAATTCCCAGTTCTCTACCTCCTGAAGTCTTGAAGAATGTAAATTTTATTGGGTGAATATCCCTAAGAATAAAACCTTTTTATGTGCTTCCCTAAGACAACACAGCTTTGGCAGAACTGAATAGTTTAGCATGTTTCATGGGTGCTGAGCTTAGCTACTCAAATAGCATCAGAGCAGTGCTTTTAGTAGTATACATTATATTGACTTTTGTTATTGTTTTAAATTTATTTTGTAACTGAGGTCCAGGAGACAGAGCAGCTCTGTGTGAGAATGGAAAATGAAGGGGAAAATCGTAAGTCTGCACTGTGCTGGCCTGCTGCTCCTGTGGACCTGCAGACAAGAAGGCGGCAGTGGTTCTAGGGGGAGCAACCTGACCAAGTTCCCAGAGCATCTCCCAAGTCCCTGGGGCTGCCCAAGCTCTGATGCAGTGGAAGCAAGCTCTGAAGCTAGGGTCAGTATGCTTGGACCCAGGGAAATTTGCTATAGGCCAGCATACACCTCTCCTCCATGCAAAACTCTGACCCCAGCCCAAAACACACCTTTCGCACAACAACAGAAATGGAGAAGGAGGAGCTGCTGGTGACACACTTTTTGCGTGATTGCATATTGGCTAAAATACATACATTAGTCCTCAGAGCAGGCTTGCAATTACAGTCTCCATCTCTAAATAAGATGAGCATCCTAATCATGGAAGCAAAAGGTTATAGGCTGTTTCCTCTACAGTAAAGTTAGGGCTTTATGTTGCCAGTAGGGCATGATCACTATAATCGAGCAAAAGTCCAGGAGAAGCAGAATAAAAGAATGAGGGCCACAAAGTCTATAGCTTGACACTTCAATTAATTTTTTCCCCCCCTAAGCTAAATTAACAAGTTTTACACAGTAAAAATGTGCAAATGCACAAACAAAACACCTCAGACCATCTGGAGGAACAAGAACCATTTGAAGAAAACCAATGGACATCAACACTTACTTTCCTGGAGATAATTACAGATATTGTTGTTGACAGCATTTCGCAGTAGAAATAACATGTCCCTCATGTTATTAGCAGTGGGGAGAAACAAACAACAGTATCAACAAAAGCAAAATAAAGGAAATATATTTATTATACTTGCAAAACAGGCCAGAATAGCAGTGTTTAACAACAACTTGCCTTCATGTGGTCAGAAAGCCATTAATGTGCAGATCTAGCGCTTATGGACAGATGTCCACCAGGAGAGAGAGTACTCTTATATTTCAGGAAATTTAGGCCACTTAGGATAACCTCTTCTGCTTGTGTGTTGTTTTGTTTGCTTTCAACCTTCTCTTCCCACTCCATGCAGGAGAATCTGCACTAGAACCTCCCTGGGTGACAATTTTAGATGATTCTTCTTGATGATTTACTTCAAAACTGTAAGACATGTTCCTTTTTCTCTGGAATGATAGATTAAGAGCTAGAAAATATTTAAAGAAGTAATTGGGATTTATATTGTTTATATCATTACCTCCAGTTACTTGTTATAAGTTAGATTTAGTTTATGTAATGTATCTTTACAATATATGACTGGTCTTGTCTCACTCTGGTTGGTAGGATTATTGTAATCTTTCAATCCACTTTTATTTTGGCACTTGGTTTGTAGCTTTATTAAGTCTGTCAAACGTTTTGACAGCCAACTCTCAGCATTTGCCAAGCTTTCCTTCCTTTGAGGAAGGAAACACTGGTAGAGTTGGGGTTTTTTTTCTCTAAAAGAGTTGATGATTTTCTTTAAAAGGATGAGTTCCAGACACTGACTCATGCATGTCATTGGTAAGCAGCCCATATAACATGTTAGCTGACAGGGGTTTCTACTTTATCAAGAGTAGGATGAAACCTAATGCTGCAAAACACTATTCTAGAACTTTTTCATTTACTCAAGTGAGCAATAGTCTTAATTGTACGTGATGATACACATACAGTTGTACTATTGCTAATTAAATGTCATCTTGCTTTAAGTACATTTGTTTCATGTTAAATTCTTGATGCAGCTGATGTAAACTCTCTTTGATTCAACAGCTAATTTGTATTCGTGAAGGATCTGGTAGATTATATTCTGCTTATGTCATCTTGTAAGAGGAAAATAAGGATTAAATTCATAACCTCGTGTCTCATTAAGTACACCATCAAACATAAAGTTAATTAAATAATAAGTTTATATAGCTAAGCTTGGCTGTGGTTGAAGATACTGATAGAATGCATGCATAACTGACAAGGTAAAACAAATTACAAAAATGGCGAGTTCAGCACAACTGTGTGTTAAATGTGTTAAGAATATGTTACAATTTATTCACGCTCACCAATGGGACTTTGGGGGAAATGCCTTTGGTTTTTATCTCTGCAATGAATAGAGTTTGAGGGAAATTAAGCCAATACAAATGCCCTCATATTAACAAAGGGACCTTCAAATAACCATGTACAACAAGTTCTGTGAATGTTTGCTAGTGTGATTCCACTTCTCACTCTCAGTATCTCCATATTGATAGACTGTTTAATATGTGATAAAAACTTTTTTACTAGAATTTGTCTTTTTTTTTTTTTTTTTAACAACAGGTGATGAAAAAATAATATTTTACTGGAGGTGCACCAACATGTATTTGTGATCATTGTAGGTGTTTGAGGTGCTAAATTTAAATGCTTTTGTGAATAAGACTAGCATTAGTTCAGGGCTTAAAATCAGGAACATTATCAGGCTTAACTGTTTTCTTTCTTCCCCATTATAAATTTTGCAAACATGACAATCTGGTTTATGTACAGTATTATTTGTTCAGTATGCTGCTCACTGTGCTGCTGTAGATGGAGCTTTGTCTGGGTTGACAGCCTGTATTCTAAATTTTGGGAGGGGTTCTGCTTGATTATATATGAAGCAAATAACATAGTAGAGAATTATATGCATCTCCTAAGTCCTTTAGAAGTGTGAGATTCGGCCTAATAAAATGGCTAAGGTCTGAAAGACCATTTATTGTGACACAGATGTGCCTATATTCTCTATCTGTCACAAAGGACAGATCTATGTATCTATTGCAAAGTATCTGTTTACTAGTTATAAACTTATATTTCAGCTGCAGTGGCTAATCTTTTTTTCTGAACAGATACAGGGGTACGCATTGCCTGAAGCAGTGTCCTCCTGATGCGGAGCCCAAATCCTCCCTTCCTGGTATCTCTCTAGTCTGTATGACAGGCATATTTCTTAATTAAATGGATACTTTCTACCACTACAGAAATTATCCAATAGAATCTGGTTGTGTTGATCAAAATAATGAACAAATGTTGTTTTTAATATAGTTAACTTTTGCTTTTGAATTTCTAATCAAACTAAGTGAAGAATTAAGTTAAACAGTGATTGAATTTTGGGGAAAGTATCGTACCAGCCAAATTTTAAACTGACTTTTAATAATGAATGTTTAGTAGCACTTTCTGAAATCTGTCTAATGTTCTTCAGGCATGTTGGGATTTTCTGAATCACCATAAACACATGAAATCTCATTTTAGGTTATTTAGACCAGTGAACTGTTTAATAATTGCTTCTTAAAAAAACAAAAACCAAAACCAATCTAAGTGCCCTTGCTTTGAGTTTACTTTGTACTTTTTGTACCATAGTTTCTGCTGTAATGTAGATGACAGAAGACATTAACTTTTTAGGTAAAAGTTATAGCCTACTGACCTGCGTATAAGACTGCAGTTTGAAAAATCCTGACTTCATATCTGTCTTAGGTTTTGACATTATCTTATAGCCTTGCTTAAAGATAGAGGAGCATCTTTTCTACTTGTATATCCTGAAACTTTTTTCTAGGAGTGTGGGGTTTTATGTATGATTTGATTAACTGCACTGGTTTAACTAACAGTTCCCTAAATAAATTGACATGGATTCCTGGTTAAAAGTACTCGCATCTTAAAGGGAAGTCATCTAAGGACACAGATTATGTGCCAGAACTTCTTACGGGAGCTGTTTGTGGGAGGTTTTTTGGTTTGGTGTGTTGTTTATTTTTTTCCTAAGCAGTGACTGAAAAAATGCAAAGCAAGAATTCAGGGTCCTTATCTGTCCCATGCACAGAAAGGAAAACTGAGACATAAGGAAGCTTGGTGACTGGCCCACTGCCACCAGCTATGTCAGTTACTGGTATAACAGCACAGACAGAAGTGTCATACTTGAGAGCCAGACAAGGTATTGGCCTGGCCAGAATGCAATTTTGCTGGATGACGTTTGTAGCCTGAATGAAGGTTGATGCCTTTTTGTCTTTGTTCAGTCATACAGACAAAGTTTTAGTGATCTTATCCAGCCTACTGCTGTTATCGAGGAACAGTGAGAATATGTAACCTTACAGACTTAACATCCATCTTGAGAAAGAGACTGTTCAAGGTAAAAGCAAGAAGGTTTGCAGTCAACTTTGGGAACTAGAGACAGAGTGCATTTAGATGGATGTAAGAAAAAGGTATGTAAAAGGTTAATAAGAGCTTGGTAAACCACAGCAGTGGGATAAGATGAAAGCAGGTGGAAGTACGTAAGTTCATCTGGAGTCAGGTCTCCAATACCATTATCTATGAACTGTTAATATTATTAATAAACCAAAGTAGAGTACTGGACCATAAAAAAAGTAAGAAGATAAATCACCAGAATGTAAAAATGAGCAATGTCCTTCCAAACCTTAAAAAAAAACAAACAAAAACAACAAACCAAAATCAAAACCAACCAACCAAAAAATGAAAGCAGGTAGAAGTACGTAAGTTCATCTGGAGTCAGGTCTCCAATACCATTATCTATGAACTGTTAATATTATTAATAAACCAGAGTAGAGTACTGGACCATAAAAAAGTAAGAAGATAAATCACCAGAATGTAAAAATGAGCAATGTCCTTCCAAACCTTAAAAAAAAAACAAAACCAAAAACAAACCAAAATCAAAACCAACCAACCAAAAAACCCCCTGTGTCATATTTGTCATTAAAGAATGAGACGCATTATTTTTACTCCCACTTGTGAAGCCCCATGGTTAGAAAAGATTAGCAGTAAGCAGCAAAAGCCTGGGGGGGAGGAGGGGAAAAATGACCAATGTCACCTTTCAAGCCACAAAAGCTGCAGCAACTGAATTTTTATGTTGCTTCCCAGCTCACCACAATGACTTACAGTTAACGTTTGCAGCACTGCACTGCTGAGAACTAAAAGCTTACTCAGCAAAAGCAACGTAAGGTGAATACCCCATTCTTGTTCATGTGGGGTCAGTGTGAGCTGAAAATGTTTCATACTATACCATCATCAATATTACTAGATAGGGAATGCAACCAAATGATAACAGGGCTAGCTATGACCTTGGCGTAAAGTGACAAACACCTTACATTATAGCAGTTCACAAGTGGTAATAAGTAATAGGGCTCACAGAGGTAGCCGTCAAATATAAGTAATTAACTGAAGCAATATAGAGAGAACACATGAGCCTGGGAAATGGTCCAAGAAAGAAATATAAAAACCCCAGACAAACTGGAGGAAAAAGACTTTTGTTTTAAGATGGGAGACTTATGAGGGTGTTGATAGCATCCTGGACTGCCTGGGAAATGGAGATAAGTTGGATGAATGGTATCTAAAATAAATACATATATATGGTTTGGATAACATCACATTAGCAGAGCTGGTATTTTCTTTCCTGCTTACAAGCAAAACATATAACAAACTAATACATATATGAG
>NW_009932374.1:42098-46143 GCF_000696875.1 Nestor notabilis | reverse complement strand
AAAGAGGAGGGAAGGGTACATCCAGACTAAGGCTTAAAACATAAATATATCCTGGGCCAACATCCTGGACTTAGAGTAAAAAATTATAACCTTAGCTTCCATTTTTAGTAATATGTGTTTTTTTTTTTTTTTTCTTTTTCTTATTCTCACTACTGTGGAAGGAAGGGGATGAGGCTGGAAAACATCACCAGCATGTAATTGAAGTAGTGATGTCTTCCTGAGTCAGCAGTCAGAAGGTGGGGTGGAGGGAAATAAAATTAGAAGGAAGACTATTCCAGTGCAGCTGTGTGTCAGAACTAGAGGTCACACAGACAGCATTAGTCCTGCAGAGGCATTTCTAGCATTGTGTGTCTTGTAGACCTCGCAAGCATGTGCACCTTTATTAAAAGTGTAAATTCAGAAGAAAGCCATTTCTGCTCACTTTGTCTCTAACCATCTACTACTTTCAAAAGCTTTAAAATCTGTGCTGCAATAGAAGCTCAACCTCCAAACTGCTTCCTTCAGCCTCTCGCTGTGAGAGGAGTGTTATATCTTGCAAGTATCAAAAGCCTTTTATGTTGGTTCATGGTGGTTAAGATTGAAGTGGCTTAGAGTGGCAACATGAGGGTGAATTATTTCTAGCTCGGTGGGCCCATGACACCTCAGGCCATCAGGGCAGAGATGCAACATATAGATGGGCTCGTGATCAAGGGGTGGACTTAACAATGGACACTATTGCCCAGGTTATTCATGAATGTGAAACATGTGCTGCAATTAAGCAAGCCAAGCGGTTAAAGCCTCTCTGGTATGGAGGACGATGGCTGAAGTACAAGTATGGGGAGGCCTGGCAGGTTGACTATATCACACTCCCAGCGACTCGCCAGGGCAAGCGCTATGTGCTTACCATGGTGGAAGCAACCACCGGATGGCTGGAAACATACGCTGTGCCCCACGCCACTGCCCAGAACACTATCCTGGGCCTTGAGAAACAAGTCTTGTGGCGACACGGCACCCCAGAGAGAATTGAGTCAGACAATGGGACTCATTTCTGAAACAACCTTATAGACACTTGGGCCAAAGAGCATTGAGTGGGTCTATCACACCCCCTACCATGTACCAGCCTCTGGGAAAACGACGCTGAGAGCAATGGGTGGTGGGACTTTCAAACAGTGGGATATACATTTACCAAAAGCCACCTGGTTGGTCAACATGAGGGGATCTGTCAACAGGGCTGGCCCAGCCCAATCAGAACTTTTATGTACTGTAGAGGGAGATAAAGTCCCTGTGGTGCACATAAAGAGTTTGTTGGGAAAGACAGTCTGGGTTATTCGTGCTTCAGGTAAAGGTAAACCCACTCGTGGGTCTGCTTTCACTCAGGGACCTGCATATACTTGGTGGGTAATGCGGGAAGATGGGGAAGTCTGATGTGCACCTCAGGGTGATTTAATTTTGGAGGTAAACAGCCAATGAACTCAATTGTATGCTGTTGACTGCTGTATAACACTTTTATGGCAGCTATATGCCTGTCTCTGCCACTGTGGACTTTGGGGCCTGAACCTGACTAGTTCTGATCATCACAATAATGAAGAGTGAACTCTGAAACTGGACAAGTACATCTGTAATGAAATCAGAACTGGCTTCAGCCAGCAACAGTCCAACACCACACACCATATCTCTTGCCCTGAAAGGCAGTTATGACAAATGGAGCCCAATATCACGGACTGAATGAACTCAAACTTTTGTCAGGATGGTCCACAGGCTAAGGAATGTGTATGTATGCGAGAGTGTGTGTGTGTATGTATAAAATATTGAAAAATAGAAGGGAAATATACCAATTTTTCCCCTCTTTGTGTTTTCCAAAGATGGTTGTGAAATAGAATACATTCCTTCAGCCCTTTGGGTAATCAAAGGCTGGGGAAAATGATCAGGAGGTTATAAGTAGGTCATTCATTTGCAACTCTCTTTCTTTGGTTGAAGAATCTCATTTTTATAGAGGTAGTAAGTGCTTCTGTACGCAGAGTGAAAGTTCATTGAACTCTTACTCTGCTTTTCTGGGAATCCTGTAATAGGATGAGGAAGCAGGCAATATTCCTCCTTTTTTTTTTTTTTTTTTTTTTTTTTTTTTTTTCTTTTTTTATGCTTTCCCTTTTCAATTTAGTAGGCAACGGCAGTCTTGAGCAGGTGCTATGGAAAAGAAACAACTATTGCTCAAGATTGTCCTGTGGTTCATATCAAAGGTGCTTCTGAAACTACATGACAAGCAGGGAGATTTGAGGGCAAGACAGAAATAGAACTTCTTCAGAGGCTACAGTTGGGGACCCAGGGAACACATTATCAGCTTATCACACAAAAACTAGTTTCCTTAATTGGAGCAGTGGACTTTTTTTCTTCTATACCAGGAAATTAGATCTTCTTTTTAATCTACGTGTGCTGGTTTGCAAGATTTCAGTACCTGCAAATTTCAGAAGTGCTCGGTATTCACTGTGCCAATTCAATTTACAAGTAGCCGCTTTTCCTGAAACCAAAGCAGAAATTGAGCTCTCCTGAAAGTCAAGCTCAGAAGCTTTCAAAAAAGACACAACTTCAGTTTATATGTGCTGTAACAGTGTAATGACTTAAAATCCTACAAGCAATGAGAGCTTAGTGTAAATCACCAGACTGAACATCAATATGTCTTGAGAGAACAATAGCAGGGAGGTTGGTGGCAATCTTATGGGAGGGTATCTAAGTCCTTTGTTTTGCTTGTGAATAGGCCTGACAATATTTAAGAAGTGGAAATAATTATGTGATTGCCTTGAAAATCTCCAGGTTTATTTGTTATGTACCTTTAGGAGCCTGTCAATTATAAAAATGAATATGAGCTGGTGAATAGCTTTTAATACTGATTGTTCAAAGATGCTTTATCAATACGTCAGCATCTTTTTTTATATAGCCAGATATATTTTTTTAATATATCTGAATGCTGAAATGAAGGGAAAATATTCACAATCACTGAAGAATTTGAATAGCACACTGCCAATGGACTGCAGAAAATTGGATGTTTATAAGTATTTCTATGCTTTTGAAAATCTGCTCCTGAATACCACTGTTAAGAGACATGTAAAACACCTGAAGATATACATTATATGAAGTGTACCACATGGAATTTTAAGGTAAAGTCAATGAAATTTAGTTGAGTGTTATCTACTTGCAGAATTACAAATAATCAAATACTTATTGCTGTATATCTTATTTTTATCAAGTATTCTTCAGTAGTTACCAACTTTTTTGCCCATGTTTTTCCAGGAACGTAGCATGTTTGAAAATGGTAAGCGATCTTTTTTCTTGAACACAATCCTAGCTGGAAAACACATAAAAACCAGTATAGTTCTTGTTCGTATTATACGTGCAATAGTTCCTCTTTGGTTAGGTTTAGAAATTGGCTTACAGTGAATATTAATCTGGTAAAATTCTGTGGGAAACTTTGGAAACTCCCCAGAAACTCTAAGTGTGGGAAACTCTCTAAGTGCTGCAAGCACATAGTTTTCACTGACTGCCTTTAATTTCCTGAAATAATGATGCTTTCTTCACTTTATCCAGTCTTCCTAAAATGTAAGTTTCCCAAAAATAGATAGATTTTTCTGTGGATCTGTACATATGGTTCTTCCTAGATATGTGCCTTTTTAGGAGAGAGAAGGAACAGTTTCATTATGAAACCACCCAGAACAGTTGTTAGAACATATTTCCATCTACAGCTGATATCCAGCTGGCAGCGTTGCCTTGTTGGCTGCAAATACTTGCCAGAAGTAAATGTGGTTTTGTTCTCCCAGCCTTCCAATTTGCTCTATGTATTTTAATATTTCCTTTGTTTCCAGTACTTCAGAATCATCCACCTTGTGGCCTCAGTTTATTATCCATTGTTTTTTGTTTGTTTTCTTTTCAATATTTACCAGTGACCTATTTGATGGTAAAAATTTTCATACCAGAGAATTTCCTCTGCATGTGCATTTGATTTACCCTTTCAAAGACATCCTGTCTTCATTGACTGACCCTTTGTATGGCAGCTCTAAGGTCATCCCACTCTTTC
>NW_009932374.1:35523-42069 GCF_000696875.1 Nestor notabilis | reverse complement strand
CATCCACCTTCCCTTGAGACGTATTATGGGGTCCAAACAAGTATTCTTCAACTAGATCAGAACACATGAGATTGGACTTTATGCTGCACTTGCTATATATTCAATTAGGGCACATTTCATGAAGCAAGTTCTACTGAAATGTTTATCAACTATTTCTTTACGTAATATCCTGTTTATTTCAATAATATTGTTTAGAATATATTATTTGCTTATTACCAGTGCTTTGGGGCATATTCTATATGTAATTTATAGAAATTATGGTATCTTTCGAGACTCTGGATGTTGTCATTAACATTGGTTAGAGCAAGAAGCATGAAAATGTTTAGTGGACAATTAAAACCAGATTTACTTTTTTCCCCACCATAGATAAAAGCCAGGAGTCTGGCTGCTGGCAGAAACTACAGGGCTGTTGAAGGGAAGTAAGAGTTACTATATGCTGAGACTGGGATAAGTTTGGGATTTTTCTGAGTCTTTTACTTTAAATAGCACTGATCTACTAAATATAAATTCTATGTAATGCAAAAAGATGCAGTTGTACTTCATACGTGTGTTATAATTTTATATAAAAAATGAAATTATTCGATCTATTATGCAAATTATATTGATAAATCACGATGATTCTTTTTTCTGCAGTGTACTAACTGGAGAAAATTTGAGTGAAAGTTTTCCATGTGTGGGATATTATTTCACCTGGTAATGCTTTAATTGATGTAAGTTATTAAAATGTGTCTTCTCAGTGTGATGCCCAATTATCACAGCAGTCACTTCATAAATGTTTATATACATCAGGAATAAAAAGAAACGAAATTGAGAAGAGTTCTAGAAACTAGAGAATCTAGAACTCGCAACTCTAGAAAACTATTCTCTCCATTTGCTGTACAGAGAGATCTGGATTCTAACAGGTACTCTCTGTTTCTGCTTGGGGTTTTTTTTTCTTAGCTAGACTTTACCTTTCCTGTACACTCTCAAATGTATTTGTTTGAAAACAGGATATTAAGAAACTGCTTTTATTAAAAACCCCACTGTATTTTTGTTAGTGTCCCTTCACCTGGCCTACAAAACGATGCAGCTCCACTGCATCATGGACAGCACAAGGAGGTATTCATCTTACAGTACACCTGACACTGAATTGTTGGGAGCTATTTCTGACTAGTTTTCTGTTAATGTTCAACTCAATTTTGAAATCACTATATTTCTAGTGTCCTTCATGGAGTTCTCACAGGTAAAATTGGTGAATCTAGACCCTTCCCTGCTTTGCTTTCTTGCATAGCAATACTTCATAAAATAGAAACTCTCTATAGATATTATGAAGAACTAACAGAGACTGCAGTGTGCTGAAACTTGTCTTTGAAACATGTTTCTTATTACCTTTAAAATCAGTAGAAACATCTTATTTCAGATTAGTCCTCTGAAATTTATTGCAGGAAACAGAACAGAAAATCACAGTGAAGAACTGTCTTATGCAAACTGACAATAGGGCAACACTACTCTAAAAACTGCTTTTAATTAGATATTAACTCCTTAGAAATAATAATAAAATCAATGCCGTATTAGTTCTGGAAATTGCTGTGGCTGATCACTGTTTATTGTTCTTGAAACATTTCAAACAATGCTTTGTCCTAAGTGCACAGAGCATTCAAATAGCTTTCCATGTGATTTAATTCTTTACATACATCAAATGTCTTCTAGATTGTTATTAAAGACATCAGGTATGGCATCGTTTTCCCTGAGTAACATTTGCTGTCTAAATGTGAAACTGGGTACTAGTTTTACAATAGATCATGGAAATTTAAAAGCTTGTTTTGTTTACATGTGATTAATTCTGAGTCATTGAAGCTGCAAGTTTTAGGCTGTCATAAACCAGAAAGTGATCTGTGGCTCTCTGGATGAGTTTTGGGATGATGTACATACAGAGAAGAGAAGCTATGAGGCTGTTAGCCCTTTCTGACCCCTGAAGTGAAAATAAAATGGAGGCAAAAACGTCTGAAACTTATGTGTGCAGCAGGGTAATGGAATTGCTTTTGAAAGGAAGCGGAGTGCTAATGATCTTAAAAATGTGCTCTCTGCATGAATCAGGAGGTGGAGGGGGGGTGGTGAGGGGAAAAAGGCAGTAATGACAAGTGAGGAGAAAGAGGAGGAAGAAAAGTTATTGCTAAACTAATCATAAATGAGCAGCTGAGCCAGGGGTGGCCAAGGCTTCCTACTCTCCCCCAGTGCATGTCCTGTAAGTCTTGCTCTCTCTTTTTTCTTGTGTCCCTTGTGAGTATATTGGGAAGTGCAGCCTTCGTCAGAGCTATGCATTTGTCTGATCTAGAAGCTTCAGCTGGAGCTTCCTTCTGTCCCCTTTTCAAGTACACAGACGTCCTTGCCCCACATCTGCAGAGGTCTGGCACCATGAAACACAGGACGCACCTAATTGTCAAAAATTACACCATTTATTGGGCTGACATCTCTAGTGTCTGGAGAGGCTGATTTAGTCTTTTCAAAATGAAGTGGCTGTGCAATATCCTGCTACCATAATATCTGTATGTAAGACCTACTTGAAAACTGATCCAAGACAAATTCATTGACCTGGGGCTGACTTCAGGGAGATAGATACCTTAGTTGCCAAGGACAGTGATTTTTTTTTTTCAGAAGTGTTGTTGATACTGCCATGTGAATAAGGAGAGGGCAGCTTCACAAACCCACATTTATCTTGCTATAACGTGACATTGAATATGTGTTGTTCTTGCAGAGCAGCATGAAGCGATGATGTGGAAGATAAGCACAGAGGCAGAGAGTATCAAACTTGGTGTAGTCAGCTTCTAGACTGCTTTGAAAGTGGCAGATTAGAGCAATCTAATCAAACTGGTAATGTAAGCACATATGGGAGCATTCACCCATGTTCCCTCCATAGTTCAATATAATTCCTAGCTCCAAGCATTTGACCTGTATTTTCTTACAGGCTTGTGAATGGGGTTATGGAACACATACTTGCTCAGAAAGATGAAATAATGATAAACATTTGAAATCTGCTTGTAAAAAAAAAAATGAAAAGGGAAGTGTGTGTTCACTACAAAGACTCCATACTATGTTGTTGAATTTAAAGCTAAGGTTTACTTAGCTCTCATCCATTATGCTTGGCTTGTGTTGAGTAGTGATGACTGCATGATATTGATGCATGGACTAATATAATAGATTTTTTTAACTGAACTGAGGAAAATACTTGTGGGGTCAAAGTTTTTAATAAATGAACAGATTAAATGTCCCATGAAAGGTACCATATGTTTTTTTAAAATCTGAAAATTAGTTGCAAAGTCACAGTTAATTTAATTACATGGTCTCTCTGCCTTGGGATAATAAAGTAGGCTGAGAATTATAACAGTCAGAGAATGAAACCTTTGCTGTTGAGAGGCCTTTTGAAAACGAAATACTCAGCTACTTTTAAATTGTTAGTATTCTTAAGGATATTATTTTAAATAGTTTAAAGGTACTGTATTTAGGTCTTAACACAGTAATGGTTGGTGGTGTGTCATCTTCTGAGCTGTACCTGTTATACTGAGTATCTCAATCTTTCTGAATAAACATTTTGCTCACAGTAAAACGATACTGTTGTAAACACATGGGAAGCAAATATTTTGGGTCACAGATAGAGTTTTCTAAGTACACTGACCAACTTTTATGACTAGTACAAGTGTGACTATTACATAACATCTTTGGAAGAAAGCAGCTGCCTTACAATGCCCCTGTAGCTGTCATTAAAATGATTTAAAAGCCCTTAAAGCTTATGTATAATAAAAAGCAAAATATGACATATTATCTTCTTGACCAATAATGTATTCTGATAATACTTCTGTATCTCTGGGCAATTTGTGCTCATAACTTTTGAACATTTCAGAGGCCTATTCTTTTTTCTAACTCAGTGCTGTTTACCAGCTGTGATCACCAGCATATCTATTTTCTTTTGTGTGTGTGTGCAAATGCTATACCTCTGACTTTCTTTCCATTCATCTTCTGATAAATAAAGTCAAGTGTTTGACTGATCAATTTAGATGCTTATGAACATCATGGAGTAAAGTTTATCTTATGGTTAACATACAAGATATAATCTGTGTAAAGAGTTAAACAAGATTATTCACAGAAACAAATCTCTGCAGCAGTGAATATTCTTCTTTTAATGGCTTAGTGAAATCAGAAATCTATTCAGCAGCAAACTCGATCACTGTTAAGAAATAAGGCTGGCTTTGATTACATTTTTTTTTTTTCTCAGATGTAGTGTAAAAATTATTTCAGAATATTTTTTTCCATTCTGGTCAGGCAACTTTCTTGAAGATGCAAATGCAATGAAATGTTTCATATTCTCCTGAAAATGTTTTGTATATTTATAGTGTGTGCAACAAAGTAACTTCAGAAATCTTGTCTTAAAGAAATTAACATAATTCTAGAAAATGAGATAATTAAAATTTTTAAATGAAAAACATTTTAAAAATGCATTTTGTTACAGTAGATGGAGAAAATGTGAAGTAAAAAAATTGCTCTGATTAGCAAATCATAAGATCTTGTTGCTCATTCTTTTCTTTATTAACAGCCTGATGAAGTCAGTATCCTTGCAATTAGAATGATGGTCAGGATCTTTAATAAATATCCGCTCTAACTTATAACAAAATTAAATGATAGGGAAAGTCTAGAAGTTTTGTCATGCTTCAACGTTTACTGAGCAGAAAAAGAACTGCTTTGAAGTACTGAATATCAAAAGCGTAGTAGATAATCTGAATCATTAAACCACATTAGAGAGATTTAATTACACTTTTTTTCTTATCTCCTCCTGTTTTGGGGGCAGAGATGTTTCTATAGACTTGCGATAGTCTGTCTCAGACAA
The DNA here is from genome assembly GCF_000696875.1 of Nestor notabilis. Lineage (NCBI taxonomy): Eukaryota > Metazoa > Chordata > Aves > Psittaciformes > Psittacidae > Nestor > Nestor notabilis. The sequence continues at coordinate 37,211 of NW_009932374.1, read as the reverse complement.
TTTCTGCCTAAAATGTATTAGCCTTTCACTTTCAAATGAACAGTTTAAATACTGTCAGTGATAACTGCACATTATATTTGATTATAATTATGGTGAAATATTTCCTATTCACAGTATTAAATTATGCAGCATAGTTCTCTTTGTCATGAAAGTTTCTATGTATACAAACTGTTCTTGCTGATCTAAATTACTCTGGTACTGACGGTTTAAAAGAAGTATTGTATAGGAGGTTAAAGAATTGAAGTGTTCCTCTATGGAATATGGTTTTGTTACATAATATTTCCTTTTTCTTCCTCCAAAAATTTCTTTCTTAAGACAAAATTTGCAGACAAATTGATTAGCAAAGGAAAACAGTTTGGTTTTTAATTCTGCATCATAGGATAGAAATTAATCTCATCTACCATTTGCTCAAATCTGTTTCCTGAAGCCTGTACTCTGAAAAACATCGTTGATACTAAGATCACGAAAATCGAAAGATGAGGTTGAAAATTTCAAAACCATTTTGCATGATGCTGGTTGGATAGAAACATAGAGAAAATACCTATTTAAAAGTAATAACTTTAAAGGAGAATTTTGACAGTTTGACAGGATTGATAGAGCATTCTGTTTGGAGTTAGGGAGAAAAGCTTGATAGTAGACTGTATTAGGTGTATCCAGCCCAGTTATGTCACGTAAGTGGAACACCCAAATATCCTATGGCTGGAGAGTATAAAAATCTGACCTTACTTACTGAGCTTTGATCATAGTGTTGTACTGGGCAACCTGACTTCACTACTGCTATGCTTGGTCTCACTCGGAGCGTGGAGTACATGTTATCTGCATTTGCTTTGTATCCACCTTTACCTTTTTTTAAAACCATAACACAAAATAAAAGTAACTTGTAGGCAGTGGCTCTTCCAATCTGCACATCTTCTTAATGTGGGTAATGACTGTGAGTGTTCATACATTAAACAAAATGTTAGGTTTGATGCATACCATTGCAGTAGCTAGAAAGCTGAAAATAGATTTAAGTTGACCAAAATCAAGTTGTTCTCTGTGAAATACTATTTTTTTAATAGTAGCTGAAATCAGAAAGAAGTGTGGGTGGTTTTTTCTACCCCTGGGTGGTCCTTGACTTGCAATAAGAAGGCAAGAATGTTCAAATACTGATTAGAAGCAGCTAAAATGTGATGGGGGAAAAAAAAGAAAGTTGATGGAAGAGAAGTGGAAAAAAATCATTTTCAAGTGTCAATGATGTCAAAATGCTTAATATTGTGTCACTATAAGTACCAAAGTGTGTGTTTGGATTACTAATGATAATTTTATGGTAAATATAACAGAAATAATATCTAAATCCTGGTTTTAAAATGAAACAGAACGAGCCAGCTATCACAGTATAATACCTTTCTTTCATCCCATGTTAATTTTGGTATTCATTATGACTGTAACTGTTACAGCAGTAAAGGAAAATCATCCTTTCTGATATTATGTTGTTACAGTTATTGCTTCTTTATACTCCTGGTTTCTGCTTTGTTTAAATTAGACTTTGATTCAGGTTATAGATCTCTGCAACCGAACAATTCTGGCAGAGTGTGGGATTTCTGTGCGCTTCTTAAGGAGCTGTACATGATAGGAAGTGCTCCGCCTATCACACAACATAACTACTTACAGTAACCTACCAAGCAAAACCCTAAATTGGACAACTATAA
>NW_009932374.1:19200-35492 GCF_000696875.1 Nestor notabilis | reverse complement strand
AAAAATGTGAACAAAAAAAAGGGGGGGGGGGGGGAAGAAAAAGAAAGCGGTTATAAATAATTGGTATTGCAGGAAGGTGTGCTGGAGAAATTATCAGGGCTGGTTCAGTTCAGCTGTAATAAATAGTGAGCAAAGAGGAGAGAAGTTTGTTCAAGGAGAAGTTTCTCACCTGAATAACAAAATCAAACTAGTTGATGAGAGAGAGAACAAGGGGACAAGTCTTTCTCCCTTGATAAGGACATGTGATCTTGATTGAAGAACAAGTAATGGTGAAAGAAACTTACAGTAGAAATCAGAGGTTCTAATTTCTGGATTTTTGCACAGTAACCGAGGGATCTTGGCTCTCACCAGGTACATGTGTGAAAACAGATTTACAGTGAGTGGCTGAAAAGGATGTTACTTATTCTGGTCTACGCTGTTCTCCTTTCCAAGCTTAGGGAGGCTTGGTTAGACTTTTGACACTGCAGGTGTGTTTGCTAGCTTTAACTCTTCTGTTATTAGAGTGAGAATTTAATCAGAAGCACCTGCTTTTTAGTGTCTGATACTGTGAAAATATGAATGCAAGAGTAACTTCCTGGTCCCACCAGAGTAGTATGCTTGTAATTAATTACATGTCTAGAATTCTCCTTCTGTAATTCCAAGATGTGGAGGCAGTAAAACTCACCTTGTGTGTAAATATGAATACACCCTCCAACCATAAATGTCCTAATCCTAAGAAAGTTGCGAAGTCTTCTATTTCTTTTCCCCCCCTTCTTTCTAGGCCTGTTGCTTCAGATATTTCCACTATTGATAGCAAGATAAGAAGATAATGACAGACTACTAAAAAAAATGTATATCATTTGCATAAAATGTATTTGTAAAAACATGCTATGATTAGTTAAGAACTTGCCTGACCAAGCACCTTATGTTTTGTGATTTTTTTTTTTTTTTTTTTTCCTTTAATTTCTTATGCCTTTCCTTTCCCTCTAAATGCTCTGGTTTTCATTCATTGTCTGTTTCTAACTGGTGGATCATGGTGGTAAGTGATCACTTAATATAGTAACCACTAAGTACACTTAGTTTTTTATGTATGCTATTCACACAGTTCTTTAAATACACAGTAATAAAGAACTTAATGCAGATTTCTGTAGTACTTAAAAATATTGACCTTATACAACTTAGAGGTGTAGTGGTTTTATTAGACATGTGATTAGCTGTGAATCTAGGATTTCCTACTTCTCTTTTTTTATTAAGTTATATAGAGAAGGGTCAATTTCTTGGGTCTATTCAAAAAGCAAATGAAAACCAAGAAATGACATCTCGTAGGTCTACTGGAACTAAAAGGGTAACTAAGAACAGTAGTAGCTCACTATTATGTGTACAAACTGTTACTGGTATGCTTGGACATACTCAGCTGCTGCATTTCATAAATATTTGCTGATAGCTTTAGGCAAATGCTGCAGTAAGCATCACTTTGAAGCATTTTAAGCAGATGTTCTGGTGGTAGCACAGTTCAAATCTTGTCATAAAGTTAAAATGTATTTCATATGAATTTTCATGGTTATTATATTCATATAATTCATAATTTTTGCTTTCTTCTTCCCATTTATGTAACTTTTCTTTCATGAATGATGCTGTATTCACTTAGGCTTTTCATACCTAGAAGCTGAGGTAGGGCTACGGCTCTCCTTGGTGCATTTGGCAGTGATCCCTGTGCTGCCTTGTCCTGGAGGTGTTTGTGCATGTTGGGGTTTCTGCCATGTCCATTCACACCAGTTTTCTTCTGCATGCTGCTTTTGTCCAGCGGCTGGCTGTGATGCATCTGGATTGTGCACACAAACCTAGGAACTAGAAAAACATCCCGGGTGTACTAGCTTCTGCGTGCCAATCCTATTTTTGTTCTAATAGTTCCTGTTGTAACCCCATTTTTTGGTTTAAGTATGGACAGCCACTTTTCCCTTTCTCACCTAAAAGACTATGGAACATTTTGCTAAAAACTTACCAAAATGCAACTTTTCAAATGAAGCTGTTGCTCTATCTTGCATTAAGATATTAATCCCTTAAATGCCTTGGAGATGCAGATAACTTAAGAGAATCACCAAAAAATGCTATATTTTTTCATTTTTATTCCATTTATCATGTTTTAATTACATAAAATGACATTACTTGTGAAGAAAGTAACAACTTCACAAGTTTGAAGCAACTGGTATAAGTATGTTGCTTGTTTCTGTTTCGTGACATGCTATGTGAGCACCGAAAGGGTATCCTTTTTTTTTTTAATTTCTTTCTAAGTGTCATGGGTTGACAGCAGCAGCTCTAGATTTGCCTGCATTAGGACAACAGGCTCAGCCGTGCTGGGAGGCTTTCCTATGCATTTCCAATTTATCCCAGCAGGTTGTCTCTTTGTGGCAAGATAACATCATAAAGTGCACTGTAAGATTGTGGCACTTCTACAGATGGAAAAGAAAATACTTGTGTGTGTCTTTCAGATACACAGCTAGACAGAGCTTGCCTGCAGGCTTTTATACATGCGTGTATTTTGAATATCCTGGAGTGTACAACACAATGAGATAGGTGCTCTTTCTCAGCTCAAGACCCCAATACTTATTTTAAAAATCAGAAAGAAAACCTGTGCACATATTGGCAAAATACTGAGATCCAAAGAGTCAAAGCAGACTGTAAATGATTACTCCTAAAGTTACCATAGCAGACTGTGTTTTCTTTTCTTGTTTGGCACCTCTATTATTCATACGCTTGTTGTTCAGGATGTTACTCCTATAGATACATCAATGAATTGTGCTAAGGTACTGGAATTGCTGATATATGTCCCACCCCTGATGATGAGTAAATGCAAACATTGATTCCTGGTAGTGTTAAAGAAGGGACGAAAGATGTACACACATCTCTTACAATTTCTGTAAATGATTAATTGTCACAATTTGGGTTTGTTTGTTGTTTTTTTTTTTTTTTTTTAAACATAGGTTTCATTAATCAATGCTCCTAAACCATCAAAGTCATTATTGAATGATAGTTTATTATAATAGATTGTATTTCTTAGAGTGGTATTGTTGTGCAGGCATTTTGAATTGCAAATGAATAGCTGCACATCTTTCGGATCTGTTAATGCATGCCAGATCAGAGCCAAATAGCCACTAGCTACATAGATGTAGTGTGACATTTCTGAATTCTCTTGTTTTCTTCTAGAACCATCTTTGCAGAAGTGGAAGCAGTTAACACAGCAAACATTTTTTTTTTTTTTTAATGATTTTGTCAGTTGTATCGAAACCCTTTTTACAGAAAACCATATATCTCAACTTTTTCATATGATGTAGAAAGATGCTTACGTTATACCTATGTAATGATCCAAAATTAAGTTGTTCTTATATAAGTTCTATATATTCTTTCATATATGATTCAACCCTTTTCTTAGCATTTACTTGCTTGCGAATTAGATTAAAAATTCATGTTCTCCCTCAAATGTTATTTGCACAAAATGTATTTATCTCCTGCAATAGAATAGTAATAACTTAATGTTGAACATATTGGTGTTCTGACAGATTAAGAAAAAATCTCAGATGAAAATGTTCCTTTCAGTAATATTTAAAAATAATTTAAACCTTTCTCTGCTATTAGCAAGTATGTACTTACTGCACATAGAGAAAAATAATACATATGAATCACTGCATATTCATTAGTGAAAGATGAGCCTAAGATCTAGTTTTGTGGTGCAAGTGTATAGTAGGCAATTAAGCTTTAAAAATGAGAACAGGATATGCCATTCAATAGGTAAATCTAGGCTCCAGTATAGTGCCAAGATAGATATTCTTGCTGATAACAGCAGGAAATGTTCTTTTGATGTTTTCTGGCAGTTCACTACAAATGGTCCTTACCTGAGCACTGACAGAAAACTGACAAGAGGAGTCAGCCTCTAAAATGTATTTCCTTACAGTCCTGTTTTGGCGATCAAAGTAATAGGATTTTACAAATAAGGAAGGATGTCAAACCAGCCAATTTTATATTATCAGTGTATAAAAATGAATACTTTTTCAGAAAATATTAAGATACTTTGAAGATGTGCTACGTTTAAAGGTAAAAATCATTGATGGCTTTGAATAGTGAAATCATCTACCTAGAAACTGTTTTTTCAAAAGGTGTTTTGTTTTCAGAGAAGGCAAGAAATTAGGATTCACATTTCTCACAATCTAAAGGTTTCTTCAAATTGTAATCATAATTTCATGCATATTGTTCTTAGGAAAAATAAAATAACGTTTCAAATACAAATCCTTTTTTATTTTCAATGTCAACTTTCCAAAATGAATGGAAGGGTTGTTCTTTTTTTTCTCTACTATAATGTTGTGTCTCCATGTACTTCCCGGGTGTTTCACAACATATACTCTCTGTGCACCACTCCTATTCCAAGTAGGCTTCCCAATATATGTAATAGCCAGTTTACTCTCCTCACATAGACCAAAGAAAAGTCCAGCTGGCACCATAATATATATATACACTTCAGCCAATGAGAAGTCAAACAATACTTTCTAAAAAGTGCTATGATTGATTAATGAAAAATTATGTATATGGCTGTAGCTGGAATTTTTCTTCAACCTACAAAATATTCTGTTGGTCTTTCCTAACAGAAAAGTTGTAAGTATCATCGTGCCTTCTTTGGTACCTGATTCCCTGTCCCCAGAAGCTGATGGGAAGATTCAGGCTAAGAAATGGGATTTGGGGCAGGATTGAAAGCAGGACAAGCTTCTGGCTTCCAGAGACGTCAACTGCTGCACATGGGTAAACTGGTAATCGGGATCGCTGCAGAGACTTGTCACAGTGTGCTGAGGTGTGCCTGCACAAGCAGGGCCTGGGCAAACAATAGCATCAGCTGGGTTTCTTGCAACAAAGTAGAGGAAAAACTTTTTGGCAGGGACTATTGTGATAGAATAAGGGGTAATGGTTTTAAACTAGAAGAGAGTAGATTTAGACTAGATATAAGCAAGACATTTTTATGATGAGGGTGGTGAAACAATGGAACAGGTTGCCCAGAGGGCTGGTAGGTGTTCCATCCCTGGAAACATCCAAGGTTGGGCTGGGCAAAGGCAGAACTGATCTAGTGGAAGATGTCCCTGCTCTTTGCAGGGGGATTGGACATGATGATCTTTAAAGGCCCCTTCCAACCCAAACTGTTCTATGATTCTGTGATTCCACTCAAATACAAATGCCAGCTTGAGTCAGAGCAGGATACTTTACATCCTATTTAGAATACATTATTTTTATTTATGCTTTTTCCTGGCTGCATAACCATACAAATGGAATGACTTGGAATACTTTATTTGAAGGATAACATACATGCACTCGTTCTAATTTATGAATGATTACTTTGTACAGATAGCAAAAAGATAGCATAACCTAGCTGCTTGCAATGAAAATTGAACCTGGAAATAAAACACAGATGGACTTTTATCCTTAGGGAAAGCTTTAAGTGCCATGAATGCCATAATGTCTCAGAATATTTTACTGAGAAAAATAGAAATTATCCTTCCCAGGAAAGTACAAGATTCTAGTGCTTCCATTTTGTAAGAGTCTACATTGAAGGGAGGGAACAAGAAGATACTGATGTGAACTCCAGTAATTCTTGATATAACCACTGCATCTAAATTGAAGTGTTTCAAGAGTAACATAGGAGATTGCTGCTGATTGCCACAGGTGAGGCATTCTCAATTACCTCAAGTGCTAGTGACCTATACGGCAAGGATAGGAAGCCTTGGTTTTGATGACCACTTGGGAAAGAGGTATATCATAGATGGGGAATGATCCTGGCTTTGAAATCTACAGATAGGGAAGACAAATTGCCTCCTTCAGATGAAGGAGTAATATTGGTTAACTTATTTCTTTTTCATAGTTATATGGATCAGATTTGAATTGTAATGGCTGGAAGAATAACAGTTTCTAGACAACAGAATCTGTTTTGCTTAACTACAGGCTTTTTTGGCTCCAAAATGATTCAGGCTCTTGAATAAAATGCAACCTACAACATCTATTCTGAAGAAAAAGTTTTGAAATGAGGGAACTAGTGGTGGTAAAGAGGAAGAGAATTAGTTATTTTACATTAATATGGATTTGACAATTGGTTACTAAATTTGATCATGAAATGAGTATTAGAAATAGCTAGAGAGAAGAATGAACAAATACAACATGCATCTAAAGGTTTGGAGGCTAACCTAATAAGCAGCTGATGTGTCAGCAGTTCTGAATGATGAAAAATTTTTACAGCTAGATATTTTAATGTAGCACTATTAATACAGTTAATGTTCTTCTGACTATGGAGAAGTTAGAGCAAAAAGGTTTCCTCTATTAATTTGTCACAATGCTTTGCTGGCAGGAATCTACTTAATTATATCTTAATTTGTGGTTTTAATGAATGCCATGAAGTTGCTGCCTTTTTTCTTTTTTTTTTTTTTTTTTTTTTAATAAAGAACTCAATATTTCAAGAAATGGAGTTATAAATGCATGATATTAAATTTATTTTTTAAATAAGAATATTAGAATATGATGATAAATAGTATATGATCATAAAGCTGTACTTTAAACAAGTGCTCTAAAGAAACTTTAAGGAGTTTTTGGTCTAAAGACTGGATTTCATATATAGATTAAACTTTGGTCTCATGAAAGTTGAGAACTGAATTCAGATTATCTTCAAAGAGTCACGCAGAATAAAAAATATCATTATATTAAACAAAATAGACAAAAGAAAGTTAACATATTTTGTACATCTAATAATTTTAAAGTTACGTTGTTATATAATTGCACATATTTGTACAAACAGTTTTATAATATATTGATGTCTAATTACATCTAAATATATCATAATTACCTATCTGTTGTACAAGATGTAAGTTGTTTCATAATTTTTTTTAATACCTATTCAGAAAATATTTCTCTTTTAGTGTTTTCATATACTCTCAGGGGAAGGAATAAAAACAAGGTTATGTAGTTCTTATCAGACACACTTAACTCTCTGACTAACATCACCGAAATCAGCCCATTGTTAAGCTTCTAAGTATAATAGGCACCATAAACAAGACTAACTAGACTAGTCTGGTATTTTCATCTAGTAGCATATACTCAAGAAAAAAGTATCGAGGCACCAGATTTAGTTGCAAGGAAACTGAGATCATTTTTCTGATTGATGCTTATTATTTCCTGTTACTCTCTGATGAGTAAAAAAATATAGTTCTTTACTACACAAAATGTGTAATATTCGTTCACAATATAAATGGCTCCCAAATGATTACGTAAGTCAAACAAGATTTCATTGTCACTGGGGAGTGGCAAGCAAGAAGATCTTGGGATTTATATAATAATTGGTTTGAAACAAGTGATATGCCATACGGTTCTATCATATACAGAAAGTAATGAATACGGTCTGAGAGATCAGTATCAGGACTATAATGAAAGCTGAATATTTTTCAGTCTTTGGAGGTTTTCAAACATCCATACAAGCTAATGAGCTAATTTAGATAAGCATTAAACATGAATTTAATCATATTACTGGTAATTATTAGCAGACACACAATATGAAGGCCTTTTTGTTTCCTTCAAAAGTTGTAATTAACCATAAAAAAAGTAAATTATTTGACCTCATGCACTGCATATAAATGACTCAAAGATTTTAGATTTAATAGGTTGCTTAGCTTAGAGAAATTTTTTCTTATATATTATTTAGCTGAAAGTAAAAGTCTACTTTTTGCCGCATGTTAACTTGAGAGCAAAATCAGACTGTATTTCTGAAATCAACCTGAAAACCAAACCCATTTCCTAAGAGCATACAGCATACGTTTATATCTGGTATGTGGCCTCATCCCCACGCCGTCTCCTGTGCTAGTCATGAGTTTACATGTAAACATACACTTCCAGTAACCTCCCCAGCTTCTCTGAATTGTTTAAGGTTAAGCATGTAAGTGAGGGTCTTGTGGATTAGAACAAAAATTACTCTCAATTAAGACCCAGTATTTCACTTGGCAACCATCTTGTGGACAGACATACCTGGCCCAAAGACTTGAGAAAGCAAGGAGATTTCCTGTCTGACTGCCTACGCCAGGCAGGAGGCTGTGCTCCACATGCATTTCAGTGACAAAAAATAATGGCTGAAGTATAAAAAGTATATAAAAAAAACTTATAAAAGGATTTTGAGATGAAGTTTCCAGTCCTAGGAATGTGTGACCAAATAAATATGTTTAGTCTGCTTGTTTTAAAGGAAAAGAGGCTTTATGCAGTCCTAAAGTTTATGTATATAGAGATTGGTCCCTGAAGTTATGATTCTGGAAAGAAACACTTAATAATTTAGTTTCAAATAACAGAAGTGAACTGTCTTTTGAAAGTTGGCAAATGACTATGACTCTTCCAATTTCTCTTGGGCAGTCAGGGAGAGTGCTTTCTCATTTAACAGAGTAGTGAGCTCATCTTTTTCATTTTTCAATGGACCATTGCTCAAGAGCACATCTTCCACGCCTTTACTCATGTTACTCAGAAGTCTCACGTTTCAGCAATACTGAGAGATGAAGATTTATATGAAAATAGATAAAATGCCTTTTTTTCCAATGGATTATCACTTAAATAAAACTATCTCTTAAAAGGCTTGCTGAAAGCAGTTCTTTTCACTGTAAGAATTGGTGGAGAAGGCATTTTCTGTATAATTAATTTTTCAGTAAAGATGTTCAGCCAGCTCTCTGAGCAGCTCTGTTATCTGTACCTGTGATTATGCTGAAGACTGTCTTTGGGCTCTAGCAGCTCAGCTGTCAACCTAAGCTAGAATGAGCTTTTGCACACAGGAAAGTAGGTGAAGGAGAATCAAGCCAAAGCTAAGTTTTCCTTATCTCAGAAATGACTAACAAAATGGGCCACGTGTACGATCGTCTCTCCAGCATGCTTGTATCTCATGTGGACTTTTATGAAAATCCACAATACTTGGGATAGGAGCAAGTAGAATTCATCAGACAGATGCGTAGTTAATCAGCTATAGGGATGCAGGTGTCAAGTAGAAGGCAGAGTAGTAAACATGTTTGGGTATTTCTCCTATTGTGTAAAATATTTCTGCTTGCTTCTTGCAACTGTTTCTCCTTCCTGTCTTTCACCCAACCTTAATCTTCCCCTCTACTTTAAAACATTTTGCTTTCCTCCCTCCTCTCTCTTCCTCCGATGTAGTCACCCTTTCTTCTTCTGTTGCTTTTCCAGCTGGGTAATCCTTGCTGAAAAAAGCATTCCTAAAATATTGTGGAGCCATGATGGCTCCTGCAATTGCATTCTTTAGTCTATTTACGTTATGTATCTTTCTCTTGTGCTCTGTATGTATAAGCAGTTACAATAGCGGAGCATACTATCTATAGACTAATTAAAATTTACCATAATAAACACAACTATTAATCATGACTTTCGTTAGTTTTTCTTCCTCTAATAAAGACTTGATATAATCCATGACAATGACAAGAGAATAATCATTAATAACAAACACTTAGTATTTACTAATTAATTAAAGCTGCTCATTAATTTATTTGAAGGCTAAAGATTAAATGAACATGCTATTTATGTAATTTACTGTAAACGAAGAACAGAAATATCTTCCCTTGGAATTATACTTTTCATGAAACTTTGTGGAATGCATTAAGGACCTTGTGAGTGGAAGGCTACCCCTGTTTAATGAATAAAGTTTAATTCTCAGCCAGAGCACTCACAAGTTGCAGGGTATATGTGTGGAGTTACATTAGGTAAGTAAGAAAAAATATTCTGTTTTTCTCCCTCTGACTACATGGAGTATTTCTTGCTACGCTTTCTGTGCTCTCTATAGCAAACGGAGATGTGACTTTATCCCTGTGTCTCATCTTGGTTCTGTTGTGTTTAGCTAATGTAATACAAAAATAGAAAATATCAACTTCTTGCAAGAATATGAAGTTTGACTGGGAAAGGGAGTTTAACTTTTCTGTTGTTGTCTCAGGCACACCTCAAACTAAGTTACACCCATCTCTCTGAAACTGATTTTGCCAACCTATCTGCTGGAGTTACCTTACACAACTACTAATGTATTCTTTTGCTTATGTTTTTCACAGCCTGTTTTTTATAATACTCCAATTGCACTTAGATGTACTCCTGGTTTTTTACTACGTCAGATTTCAGTATTAAAAATTTTTAGCTGTTACATGCTCAGTTTTGGCTAACAAACATGATTTTGTGCTACCTTTTTGGGAGTCTTCATCAAGAGCCTAGAACATTTTATCTCTGTTGATGAGCAAAATTTTACCCTAACTTTGCTGTTTAGTAGCAATACTGGGAAAGCACGCAATGGAATGAGAACATGTGGTGGTAACTCAAGAAAGAGAAAAGCTATTAGAAAAATTGTGTATACGAAGAAGTCTGTAGTCTTTCCTGGTTTTAACAACAGTCATCTCTCATGCTGTTGAAAGGCTGCTTGACACTGTTGGGGTGCTGAGGAAATACACAGCCATTTTCCAGTAATGTGTTGAAAATGTACCCAATACAAAGCTGTGCTAATTTGGCCACTTCAGCTCCACTGCTGGCTTTGTGGAAATCCATGTCTGGGCTGTTGAATCATGAAAAATAATTTACATGAGGTGTTGAATGTACCAATGACCTGGATGACTTTGTATAGTTTATTAAAGGGAATATTCTTTAGCAAACTTCATTATTGTCTCAAACAATGAAAACAGTTTTTGAAACTAAAATAATCAAAATATAAAATGTAGTGGGCATTAGCTGAAGAAATATCCAGTTTCATTTCTGTTTCTTTTTGTTATAAATTATTTCATGCCTACTGTGTCCCATGTTTCCAATTAGACAATGAGTCTAACCTCTGTAAAATGTGCTCTGAAACTTGTTTGTATGTGCTATCTCTGAACCCAGAATTGTTTTCAAGTTGTAAAATTTGTATGTGGACTCATTCAGGTAGTGCAATATGTGGTAAAACTTTAAAAATTGCATTTCAAAAGAATTTTTGTTAAGCCCTTCATGGTGGGACTAGATCATTCTCCTAGATCATGGCGGAGGAAGCAGTGCACTTTCAACAGCATTTAAGATTTGTTGTAGGAATTACTTATTCAACTGTACAGTTTATAACTGTCATTTTGAAGATTTGTTTTTTATTAGCAGAGGAGGCAGGTATTCAGTGCTAGTCCATGAGAGAGCTATGTTAATTTATATGACATAACTATCCAAAATGCTTAAGGTGGCATTTTTCTGCCCTGCTGCCTCCTCTCCTTTTTTGTGTCATGGGAAAGGCACTATGAAAATGACAGTCATTTTTCTTGTCTCAGTGAATCAGTATGTGCTGTAAAAGTTAGAAGAAATATTCCTATACCATGCTTGCCGTCCTCCTTCTCCCTATCTTTGTATCATCACATTTTAAACAAAATAATCATCATCCAGGGTTACTTGACCCATGTAGCTCCTTCAGTCAGTTACATTTTAAAAACATCAGTCTTACTGAACGAGTAGGAAACCATGGCTTGTGTGGCTGTGAAAGCAGAAGGTTCCAGTGGGATCTTGTTCATTCTGTGAGTTTTTGTGACCTCTGGATGAGCAGAGAGCTGCACATGAATATGTAGGCAAGCACCAGCAAGGCAGATGTTACACTGACTGACCTTCGCTCACTGAAACTGATAATCAGTTTGGCTGTCATTCATTGTCCTTTTGAGGCTTTCTCACAGCAAATGAATGCCAAGGAGACACATTTGATCCTGCAGGTCCTGCCAGAAATTAGGTTTAGACTTGGATATTTTGGAATGAGTCTGAGTTGAGTTTGACAACAAAGGGAAGGCTGCTGCAGTAGCACGTGCAGATGATACACTTCTCAATCTGTTTGTATGCTCCAGAGCAGGAAAATGTTGGGGTCCTTTCCTGACGTTCATTTAGCTGTGGGTATGAAGGCAAAATATGCAATAACATTAAAGCATATAATCCATTTACACAGACAAACTGGCCATTGAAGTTGCACCTATGTAACCTAATGAATCACTGTTTCACTTAATAACTGGTAAATAATCAATGACCAGCAACAGAAGTAGTCTGCTTTGTAATTTGGAAATTGGAATAGGATGAGAACACACATATTAAATAGTAAGATAAACATGTTCTCACACAGCTAATAACATCTTATATACATTAATTGCCTACAAGCTAAACTCCGATTAAAAAGCAAAAGCAAATTTACTGTATTTCTTAATCAGGGTGTTTGGGTTTTTTTCCCCCATAACATTGCATTAATGGCTTTCAGAGGTGCTGCAATGTTGTATGAGGATGAACAATACTGCACCTGCATATACCGCATAAAAGGAATGTGGCAACAGATGCATAATAATGTTTGAAGACCAGAGCATATAAGGGTTTGTAAGACTTAAAAGCTGGAGTGGGGGGTAGTAATAGAAGGTAGGTTCTTAGAGAAGTAATGGCTGGAGCCAACAGAAAAAGGTACAAATGCTAATGAAAATGTTACAGTCAATATTATTTGGAAATCCTGTTTTGTGTACACTATATGAAATACAGATCTTAGTGTTTCCTATTAATTTTAGTACAATGAACACTTCTCACAACTACAAGGTTCTTTTTGTATGTTGCAGTATAATCTGACAGTGATATTGAGATATAAACCTGCCTCACTAGACTTCTTTCCCTCCTTGTTTTTTATAGAAATCTGTTGATTTCAAATTATGTCTTCTGTTTCTGTTTCGCCTCACTTACCCTTAAGTGTTAAGTGTATAACCATAGCATGTTACCTTCAATACCTGCTTTCTGAGAAGCTATTTATCACCCTGCCTCTGCTTCTAGTGCAAAATCCTTTCCGATGCCTTTTGTTGCTGCTGGTACTTTTTTGGATGCAGCTGGGATTTAGACGGGGTTACAGTAATGTTCTTCCATAAAATGTTTTGCCTGGGATGGCAAAACCCAGGATCCTTTGATGTTGAAAAATGAGGGAGCAGTGGTCTTGAGGCTCATGCAGGTAATTGCTGTGTTCTAGTATTGGTCATTGAGCTCCCCACTCTAAACTTCTTGAGCGCTTGGTGCCACATAGGCGTGTGCCTCACAGCCATCCCGAAACTTGGCAAAGAGAATATGCTGAGTGTAACCTGAAAGTGGAGTGAAAAAGTATGCATAGGGAAGAAAAAAAGAGAGAAACTTAATTAGTGGTGTACAACAATGATAATGTTGGTACACGTTGGAATTTAGACTACAGGGCTGGAACTGCCGCTTGCAGAACAGGAGCATGCAGGACAGCTCAGCAGGAAAGGCAGTTTGGCCCTTTTTCAGTCTGCAGTTGTGTATGTGCTGATCTATTCTTCCAGTGTAATTGTACTGGGCCAGGAGGCCTGTCGTGCTTTGCAAGCAGTTACTCCCCTATCAGGACTGTATTGGACAGCAGGTTTGGCAAGGAAAGCCTGGGCAAGCAAACCCCCTCCTTCTGCCCCCCGTATTTGCTCAGAGGAGAGTGATTGGAAACAACGACATTGCCTCAAGAATATTAAGGTGATCCCTTGATTATTTTGGCCTTCAATTGCCTCTCCATTCCCAGCAGTGGAGCAGTAAAATACAGTATTGAGGAAAAGATGCACAACTCTGTTGTTAAAATACTGGAGTGTATTTCTGAGTTACTACATGTCCTTTATCATTGTGCTGACCTGTTGACCTCTTAGTGTTACAAAGTCTTTGGGGTGGCATTTGCCTTGCCATGTGAGGCTTACACCTCAAAGCAGAGCCACTGTTGGCAATGACCTGGGCTGTTAAAAGTGTAGCATGCAATTTTGCTGTTGTAGTGCCGGTTTGGAAGCACTCTCCAGTTGCATGAGTTTTAGTGCCATTTGCTCACTCAGGCTATTTCTTATTCCAAAGCTTTTAGCCTCTGTTTCCATGTCACTGTTGAGTGCAGACATGATCTGTGCTGGCTAAAAAGGTATTCAGAAAGATGAAAAGAAATAGCTTTTAGACAAGGGTGAAATAGTCTCTCATTTGTATCCATGAATACGTTTTTGAGATTTTATACAAGGATTTTTTTTTAAGAAAACACACTGAAGATTTTTAAGATTCGTAAAAATAAACCTCAAGAACATTTACTACTAATAAGTGTATTTACATAATAAATACACTATGCATAATATCATGTGGTTGGAACCAAGTCAATTTTCTTCATAACCTAGCAATCCCATTTCAGAAGTTCAATTTCCCCCATTCTCTTTTTTCCCTTTTCCAGGTGTGTGTCCTGACTAGAAAAACCTATTGTCTTCAGGGCAACTAAAATCATAGCAGCAGCAAAAAAACAGCCCAGAGTGATATGCAGACACTGAATACTCAGAATCCTGCCCTGTGTGAGACCTTAATCTTGGCTTCAGAATGAATGTTGTTTTAAATACAGAAGACAATGCAATCTCTGAAAAATCGTGATCCTAGGGCTTTCTGTAACATAGGCTCTCAGTTTTGAAGGAAAAAGGGAAAACCAGGAAAACACTTCTGCCTGTGCAACTGAAAATTAGAAACCAGTTAGGATGATGTTAGGAGAGTCTAAGATTGCAGTTTAGAGGCCAGTGTTAGTTTTCCAGGCTTTTTGGCTTAGAAAACCCACCATGTCTCATAGGCTTTTGTTTTGTTTTGTTATGGTTTTTTTATTCTCTATATATTATTCTTTTCAGAGTGACATTTGATCATAAATGTGTGCAGGGGTTTGCTTTGTTTTGTTAATTTTGTCTGGGGAAAAGCATTAGTCAGGTTGTACTTCACACCAGAAATGTTATTGTTTGGCTTTTAAGTGCAATTAAGAAAAAAAAATGGATTAAGAATTGTTGATTGCTTCTGGTATTAAATATAACAATATGGAGTAAATAAGGTATAAAGTGGCATAGCTAATTCCAGTTTATTTGTTGAACGAAGCATCATTAGTGGCTGTGAATGGATCTCATTCTGCTGGTGTCAATGATGTCCTGCTTAGTCCTGCAAGCTTGAAAGCAGCTGGTTATGGCTGAGGAAAATGCTGAATAGCGTTTGAAACATTGTTCCATAATTGCCAAAGCACTGGTACTATTTTATCCTGAAGAGGGGGATTTTGTGTTCAAGCAGAGATGCAGAGAAACCTCAACCACCCTCAAAACTGAATGTGCAGGGCTGTTTCTCTATGAGGTAGGCTGACTCTAGGAGTTACACAGCTAATTCTGTGGTGATGTATGGTGTGCTGTTTCCAAATTCATGCTTCTGAGACTTCATTGAATTGTATGGTTTTAATATACTCATGTCTCCTCCAATCTGAATACCTGCTTTATTTGTCCTTTCCCCATTGTATGGACTATGTATCTTTTAAGTATGGCAAAACTGGTATAAATACTGGTATGAACATAGTTAACCAGAGGAACTTTCAGGTCCTCTGCTGAAAAGTTGTTATAAAATAGATGGTATATTTTTTTTTATTACATAGATGGACACAGAAATAACTCGCTGATAAACATGTGGTGTTAAAGCAGTGGCACCCTATAGGCTGCTGGTAGACCTAAAGCTGTTGTCGTGCTGGGGATGTGATCATGTAAGTGAAGGGAAGGAGGAATTGATTCACTCAGATTGCCAGAGACAGAGTCTCAGAAGTGCAAGTCATTTGTCCTGCCTAAGCAGAAGGTGATCCTGGCCTTGGGACTGTTGTTTATTGTTTGGGTTTCCTGTGGCCTGGCTGTTCCCGAGGGGCAGAACAGCGCACAGGAGGAATTCAGGGTCTGCAGTTTTCCTGTTGGGTACTGTGCAGATGATGTAAACAACTGCATTGCAGTCAAAAGGGACCGTACGGTAGGGAACTGCACCCTGGAGTGCCTCTTTCTCTTTTCATCAGGCTTGAGAACATCAGTGGGATGTACGTTTTCCTTTGTTGTAGTGTGCTGTTTGTACTTAAGCTAATTATAATGTACTGAAATAAGTTATTGGGTTTTTCATTGCCATCATGGGTGCTGAGAAAGCAAAGGACTCTAAGAGGGAATCTTGAAAGGATATCGCTTTGAAAGAAGTGAGAAACAACATGTCTTGTTTCAGCAGAAAGTGTGTTCTAAACACAGCAGAAACATATGGGAAGGTGAAAAGCTCTTATACCCTGGCAGCTTTGGGATCTCATAGAAAATAGTGCCAAGGGCAACACAGGATCATAGTCACCACAACAGACTCATATCACACAGGAAAAGGCTAAGCTTGGTACCTGTAGTGGAGCCTGCTGAAAAAGACAGCACTGCTTAAAGAGACTGAAGTCGTGTGAACTCAAAGGGACCAATTATATTTTTTTTCAGCTGTGCTGG